>NC_053432.1:41272216-41445034 GCF_007990345.1 Gossypium hirsutum
GACCCTAGTCGGAAAGTGATTTCGGAACCGCTAAACCGAGTCACCGAAATGTTTGAATGTGATATTTATTGTCTAGAGTATGTAATTATGAATGTGTGAAAATTTCAAGCTTCGATTTAGTCGATTGCATGTGAATTCAGTTAGTAGGATTTGTGTGACACTTTTGAAATGTGATAGGCTAATCTATAAGGATCTAATAGTGCATGTAATAAAAAGGGAGGACTGCATGTCAAATTTCCACCTAATTAGTAGTGGCCGGCCATGCTATGAGTGGAAACATGTCACAAACATGTTATGTTAGTGAGGTATGTTAGGAAAATAAAATAAGGAGTATGGGTAATAAAGTAATGGAAAAAAAAGAAAGAATGTGAGTGAGTGTTCCCCCCATTGCCATGAGATAAAGAAAAGAAAAAAAAATTTGTTCATCCTTTTTCATTTCTTTTGGCCGAAAATTCTAAGGAAGGAGGAAGGAGTTCTTGCTTCATGTTTGGTTTGGAAGAGGATTAGGAGGAGGTTTGGCCATACTTGTATCTAGATTAAGGTATGTTTGAGGTTGTGCCATGAGATTCATGCATGTTTTTAGTTGCTAGCTTGAGTTCTAATTAGCCCATGGTTCAAATCTTTGCTATGTCATGGGGATGATATTCGGCCTAGGTGGATTTTGTGTTAATGCCATTGCATGCTAAATATGAGCTTGTTAATGATACATGTGATGGTGGATTGATGACTCTTGGATTTTCTTTTAGCATTTTTGAGTGAGAATTAAGTTCTTTGTTTAACCATGACCAAAATTGAAATGGTTTGGTGTTGTGATGTATTCGGCCATGGTATATCCATAAGTATGAATTATGCTTATTGCATGGTAGGTAAGATTTGTGTTTTGGATTTATGTTCATGTTTAGTTATATCAACTTTGAGATTCGGCTCTTGCACATATATATATGTTTGCACATGACGTATTGGTATGACATATACAATATCTCAAGGTATATATTTACATATGATGGTGTTTCGGTTATGGAGTACATGAGGGATGCGTATTGAGTTATAATATGTAATGCGTTAGTTAGTAAAAGGTATGCCATTTGTGTGTGGTATTGAGTATATAATTGGCCTCAACATAGACATGCATAATTGCCACATGAATGAGTACATAGGTTGATGTGTTGTTCGGCCATAGGTAAGCATATTGAAGGCTTTATCTTGACTTAGAAATTCGGCTAAGGAGAGTATTAACTATGTGTTGAGTTTGATTCATGATTCCGTACATATGTGACTTTAATGTCTAATGAATATATGTGGGCCAAGTACCTTAGTTCCTCTTTTCGATGCTCAAATGATTAAATCAATTTATTTGTTAATTAAGCTCAAGAGCAAAGGGGAACTAAATCCGATAAAGGGAAGGAAAAGTGGTCGAATAGCCATCGGAATCGTTCGACAACATCCGAGGTAAGTTTTCGGGTAATGGGACTTAAATTATGATTCGATTAGATTATGTCTTAAGTAAATCAAAATCATGCTCTTATATGTGGCTATTGAGCCGAAATTGTAAATGTGATAAGTGTCTTGTGTTTGAGCTTTGGTAATGAAAATGAAATATGAATGTGTCATGATTTATTGATATATGTGCATGGTTACTCGAATGATATCCGGGCTAAGTCCCGAAGGCTTTTGTGCTAAGCGACTACATCCGGACTAAGATCCGAAGGCATTTGTGCTAGCGACTATATCCGGGCTAAGTCTCGAAGGCATTTATGCTAGTGACCATATCCGGGTTAAGACCCGAAGGCCTTGTGCGAGTGGTTATATCCGGCTAAACCCCGAAGATGCTTGATTTGGGAACGAGCGATCTTGCTGTAAAAATTTAAATTAATACGCTCGTAAAATCCCAGCGATGAGGTATGTTTCGTGTGTGCTTTGAATTAGTTGATCCCTTACAAATCTATATTCGCTCAGTCGATAAATGAGCTACCGGCCTTTGGCTAAGTTGATCTTTTGTGTATGAACATAAGGGTTGGTAATGTGAAGTAAGTATGATATTGAAAATTTGTGCATATGAAATTATCCGTTTAGCTATATGAATGCTATACTTTTGTTGTGCTGGAATCCTTGCTCAAAACTTACTAAGCATAAATTGCTTACTCCATTTCTTTGTTTCTCTGTTTTATAGATTTTGGCTCGTCAGCTATCGGACTCGGGATTTTGGAAGTCGAAGTCTCCCACACTATCAAAGCCCCCTTTTGGTACAATTTTGGTTGAACTTTGAAATGGCATGTATAGGACTACCCTTTTGTTGTTGGTCATGTACCCCTCGGTTTTGTGTAAATTTGGGTAGCCATGCGAAAATGGCTTAAATATACTTTGATCATAGCATTATAATCGTTTTGTATGTTGTCCGTCGAGAGGTATGGAAATGTTGGTAACGGTTAGCCATGGGAAGGGTTATTCTTGATCACTTTTGGAATATGTATGACAAACTCTAGTTGATCCATGGAGGATCATGAAATAGGTAAAGTTTACCTAAAAAAACAGATGCTGGCAGCAGCAGTGATGTGGATGTGAAAAATCACTAAAAATAGTAGGAATGGAATTAAATAGTGAATAAATTATGTAAACGAACCTTGATGATTTTATTTCATAGGAAAGTAACGAAACAATCATATGGACAGTATGTTAAGAGATATTCAGGTTCTCGTGAGATAGGGCCAGAACGGTTTCTGGATTCCCTGTTCCAACTTTGGAAATTCATTATAAATTAACCAGAGATAATTAGAAGTCATTCCATATATGCATAGATTCATTTTTGAGTCTAGTTTCTATAGGAACAAACGAAATCAGTATTTAATCCCTGTACAGGGAGATATCGCAGTCGTAATGCGCAAAGGTCAGTGCAGTCGATCCCTGTAACATGGGAGACTTTGACTAATAAACTGTACTAATTGGCCCAACCAAAAATTCTAGAGAAAAATTTGTAGATGCATATATGAGTCCAGTTTCAGGGAAAAATCACGAAGCTTATTTTCGAGTTGTGAAACTCAAGATATGATTTTTAAGGTGACAGTGACACAGTTAGCCAGCTTGCCTGGAAAATTTAAAATGGATTGTGCAAAGAAGTGATTTAAGTCTGCAAACCCCTCGTGTCCGACTCCGGCGACGGACTCGGGTACGGGGTGTTACAATTTTATTAGTATCAGAGCTACGGTTTAGTCGATTCTAGGACTACCGTAATACGTTTGGGTCTAGCTATACATGCCATTTTGTGATTATTTGATAGTGTGGTGATTTCTGACGATTGAAAATCTGTTTATTTATAGTAATGGATCCCGATCCCGACCAAACGGTAGCTGATGATCTTGAGAGTGTGGCGCCTGCTCCCGCACAAGGGACAGCTTCGGCGGACTCTCAACCGATTGCTAGTAATCCGAATGACGAAGCTAGACAAGCTTTCTATAGCGTAATGAATGATTGGTTCAACCAATACATTCGAACTAATACGGCAGTTCCACAACCTCCATTCCCGACTAATGCCACCCCCGCACCTACAATACCTCCGGCAACAGACCAAATAAGGTCAAATAAGCCCCCAGTTGACAGAATCCGAAAACACGGGGCTACTGAATTTAAAGCTACGGACAACGATGATGCCGAGCAAGCTGAATTTTGGTTGGACAACACTATTCGGGTACTCGACGAGCTATCTTGCATACCCGATGAGTGCCTAAAGTGTACTATCTCCTTGCTACGTGATTCTGCCTACTATTGGTGGAATACGTTGACTTCTGTTGTGCCTAGAGAGCAAGTAACTTGGGAGTTTTTCCAAACCGAGTTTCGGAAAGAGTATATCAGTCAGAGATTCATTGACCAAAAATGGAAGGAATTTCTTGAACTCAAACAAGGTTCCATGTCGGTTACCGACTATGAACGAAAATTTGTGAGGCTTAGCCGATATGCGCGAGAATGCATTTCTTCAGAAGCTGTGATGTGTAAACGTTTCGAGGATGGACTAAATGATGATATAAAGCTGTATGTTGGCATCTTGGAAATCCAAGAATTTGTGGTACTTGTTGAGCGAGCTTGTAAAGCCGAGGAGCTAAGTATGGAGAAAAGAAAAGCTGATATGGGAGCAAAGGAGTTTCGTAAGAGGTCTTCGGGGAAGCCCTTCCCACAGTCATCGAAGAAATTTAGAGATGACTTAGGCCGGTCTAGGAACACTTCAGGTTTCTCTAGACGAGATCGCGATCGACCCCCTGTGAGCACACGAGTCACTTCGGTCGCCAGTGTTGGAAATGATCGTCGGGACAGAACGGAATGTCGATATTGCGGTAAATGGCATTCGGGGAGTTGTAGATTCCATGACCGCTCCTGTTACACGTGCGGATCAGTTGACCACTTCATTAAAGATTGCCCGAGCTTGTCTGAACAGAATGTAAATCAGAGTGGGAAACCGGGTGCTACCACTGCTCGAGGTAGACCATCTAGAAATACGGGCAATGCTAGTGGTGGTCAGAGAGGATCTAGAGATGCTACGACCAGATCCGAGGCTCGCGCTCTTGCTAGGGCTTATGCTATACGCGCACGCGAGGATGCTTCCTCGCCAGATGTTATTGCTGGTACTTTTACTCTCTTTGATACTAATGTGATTGCTTTGATTGACCCTGGTTCTACTCATTCTTATATATGCGAAACCTTATCATCCAGTAAGACTTTACCTATTGAGTCTACTAAGTTCGTAATTCGGGTGTCAAATCCCTTGGGTCGTTACGTGCTTGTCGACCAAGTGTGTAAGAAATGTCCCCTAGTAATTCGTGGTTCCTGTTTTCCGGCCGACTTGATGCTTTTGCCGTTTGATGAATTTGAAGCTATTCTTGGTTTGGATTGGTTGACCGTGCATGATGCGGTTGTGAATTGCAAAAGCAAGACTATGGATTTGAGGTGCGCAAATAACGAGATGATCCGAGTTGAGTCTACGGACTTGGATGGGTTGCCAGCTGTAATATCCTCAATGTTGGCCCAGAAATATGTAAGAAAAGGGTGCGAAGCATACCTTGCGTATGTACTTGATGACAAAGAATTAGAAAAGAAACCCGAATCTGTGCCGGTGGTTTGTGAATACCCGGATGTTTTTCCTGAAGAATTACCGGGTTTACCACCTGTTCGGGAGGTAGAGTTTGGTATTGAGCTTGTACCTGGAACTACGCCAATTTCGATAGCTCCGTATCGTATGGCACCAACCGAGTTAAAGGAGTTGAAAGCTCAGTTGCAAGAGTTGACTGATAGAGGTTTCGCTCGACCAAGTTTCTCACCTTGGGGTGCACCAGTATTGTTTGTAAAGAAGAAGGACGGAACCATGAGGTTGTGCATCGACTATCGTCAGCTGAATAAAGTGACAATAAAGAATGAATATCCGATACCGCGTATTGATGATTTGTTTGATCAACTAAAGGGAGCCTCAGTGTTTTCAAAGATAGATTTGAGATCGGGTTATTATCAGTTGCGAATTCGAGATTCGGATATACCCAAAACTGCTTCAGAACGAGATACGGCCACTACGAGTTCTTAGTGATGCCGTTTGGGCTCACTAATGCCCCTGCGGTATTTATGGACTTGATGAATCAGATCTTCAGATAGTATTTGGATCGTTTCGTAGTTGTGTTTATTGATGACATCTTGGTCTATTCAAGAGATGAGACCGAACATGCTGAGCACCTGAGATTAGTGTTGCAAATTTTACGGGATAAGCAGTTATATGCTAAGTTCAGTAAGTGTGAGTTCTGGTTAAGAGAGGTTAGCTTCTTGGGCCACGTGGTATCCGCATCGGGTATTCGAGTTGACCCGAACAAAATTTCAGCCATACTTAACTAGAAGCCTCCGAGAAATATTACTGAGGTTTGGAGCTTTTTGGGACTTGCCGGTTACTACCGACGGTTTGTAAAAGGTTTCTCGATGATAGCCACACCGATGACGAAGGTACTTCAAAAAGATGTTAAGTTCGAATGGACGAAAAAATGTCAGAAAAGTTTTGATCAACTGAAAACTTATTTGACCGAAGCTCCAATTCTAGTGCAGCCCGAATCAGGCAAAGAGTTTGTCATTTATAGTGATGCGTCCCTACTTGGGTTAGGTTGCGTATTGATGCAAGAAGGTCGAGTTGTGGCCTATGCGTCGAGACAATTAAAGCCACATGAGAAAAATTATCCGACCCATGATCTCGAACTAGCTGCCATCGTATTCGCTTTAAAAATATGGCGACATTACTTATTTGGTGAAAAGTGCCATGTATTTTCGGATCACAAAAGTCTCAAATATTTGATGACTCAAAGAGACTTAAATCTGCGACAAAGATGTTGGCTCGAGTTGTTAAAGGATTATGAGCTTGTCATTGACTATCACCCGGGAAAGGCTAATGTGGTTGCGGACGCCTTAAGTCGGAAATCACTGTTTGCTTTACGAGCGATGAATGTACTCTTGTCTGTTCTACCCGACAATGTGTTAGTAGCTGAATTAAAGGCCGAACTATTATTGATTCATCAAATTCGTGAAGCTCAGAAAGTCGACGATGAATTGGTTACAAAACGGGCTGAGTGTGTTCCGAACAAGGAATCGGAGTTTCAAATTGATGATGATGATTGTTTGAGGTTCAGAAGTCGTTTGTATGTTCCAAGGAATTCGGAACTCATTTCGATGATTCTGAACGAAGCCCATTGTAGCCGAATGTCAATTCACCCGGGGAGTACGAAAATGTACAATGATTTGAAACGTCGATTTTGGTGGCATGGTATGAAACGAGACATCTCCGACTTTGTTTCAAGATGTTTAATATGTCAACAAGTGAAAGCAGAACATCAAGTGCCTTCAGGATTACTTCAGCCGATCATGATACCCGAATGGAAATGGGATCGAGTCACAATGGACTTTGTGTTCGGACTGCCATTGTCAGCAAGTAAGAAGGATGCGATTTGGGTTGTTGTTGATAGACTGACTAAGTCGGCTCACTTTATCCCCGTGCGTACGGATTTTTCATTGGATAAACTAGCTGAATTATACGTTTCTCAGATTGTGAGATTACACGGGGTACCTATTTCTATCGTGTCGGATAGAGATCCGAGATTCACCTCACGATTTTGGAAGAAATTGCAAGAAGCTTTGGGTACCAAGCTGCATTTTAGCACTGCTTTTCACCCCCAAACCGATGGTCAATCCGAGCGGATAATTCAGATACTTGAGGATATGTTGAGATGTTGCATCCTCGAGTTCAGTAGTTCATGGGAACGGTATTTACCTTTGATTGAATTCGCTTACAACAATAGTTTTCAATAAAGTATTAAGATGGCACCTTACGAGGCTTTGTACGGTCGTAAATGCCGTACACCATTGTTTTGGACCGAGCTCGGTGAAAGTAAAATTTTCGGAGTTGATTTGATTAAAGATGCCGAACAGAAAGTAAAGGTAATCCGTGAAAGTCTGAAGGCAGCCACAGATCGTTAGAAATCGTATGCGGATTTGAAACGAAAAGACATTGAATATCAGGTGGGAGATAAAGTGTTTCTTAAAGTTTTGCCTTGGAAAAAGGTACTCAGATTTGGCCGTAAGGGCAAGTTGAGTCCGAGATTCATTGGGCTGTACGAAATCTCTGAACGAGTTGGTCCGGTTGCGTATAGATTGATTTTTCCCCCTGAACTTGAAAAGATTCACGACGTCTTTCATGTTTCGATGCTTCGACGTTATAGATCCGATCCGTCACACGTGATTAATCCATCAGAAGTTGAAATTCAATCTGACTTGAGTTATGAAGAAGAACCGATTCGTATCCTAGCTCGTGAAGTGAAAGAGTTGCGAAACAAAAGGGTTCCGTTAGTAAAGGTGTTATGGCTCAAACACGGAGTCGAAGAAGCTACTTGGGAAACCGAGAATGCCATGAAAGAACGATACCCAAACTTATTTACCGGTAAGATTTTCGGGGACGAAAATTTCTTAAGTGGGGGAGAGTTGTGACAGCCCAAAATTGACCCTAGTCGGGTAGTGGTTTCGGGACCGCTAAACCGAGTCACCGAAATGTTTGAATGTGATATTTATTGTCTAGAGTATGTATTTATAATGTGTGAAAATTTCAAGCTTCGATTTAGTCGATTGCATGTGAATTCAGTTAGTAGGATTTGTGTGACACTTTTGAAATGTGATAGGCTAATCTATAAGGATCTAATAGTGCATGTAATAAAAAGGGAGGACTTGCATGTCAAATTTCCCCCCCTAATTAGTAGTGGCCGGCCATGCTATGAGTGGAAACATGTCACAAACATGTTATGTTAGTGAGGTATGTTAGGAAAAATAAAATAAGGAGTATGGGTAATAAAGAAATGGAAAAAAAAAGAAAGAATGTGTGTGAGTGTTCCCCCCCATTGCCGTGAGTTAAAGAAAAGAAAAAAAAATTTGTTCATCCTTTTTCATTTCTTTTGGCTGAAAATTCTAAGGAAGGAGGAAGGAGTTCTTGCTTCATGTTTGGTTTGGAAGAGGATTAGGAGGAGGTTTGGCCATACTTGTATCTAGATTAAGGTATGTTTGAGGTTGTGCCATGAGATTCATGCATGTTTTTAGTTGCTAGCTTGAGTTCTAATTAGCCCATGGTTCAAATCTTTGCTATGTCATGGGGATGATATTCGGCCTAGGTGGATTTTGTGTTAATGCCATTGCATGCTAAATATGAAGCTTGTTAATGATACATGTGATGGTGGATTGATGACTCTTGGATTTTCTTTTTAGCATTTTTGAGTGAGACATTAAGTTCTTTGTTTAACCATGACCAAAATTGAAATGGTTTGGTGTTGTGATGTATTCGGCCATGGTATATCCATAAGTATGAATTATGCTTATTGCATGGTAGGTAAGATTTGTGTTTTGGATTTATGTTCATGTTTAGTTATAATCAACTTTGAGATTCGGCTCTTGCACATATATATATGTTTGCACATGACGTATTGGTATGACATATACAATATCTCAAGGTATATATTTACATATGATGGTGTTTCGGTTATGGAGTACATGAGGGATGCGTATTGAGTTATAATATGTAATGCATTAGTTAGTAAAAGGTATGCCATTTGTGTGTGGTATTGAGTATATAATTGGCCTCAACATTGACATGCATAATCGGCCACATGAATGAGTACATAGGTTGATGTGTTGTTCGGCCATAGGTAAGCATATTGAAGGCTTTATCTTGACTTAGAAAATTCGGCTAAGGAGAGTATTAACTAATGTGTTGAGTTTGATTCATGATTCCGTACATATGTGACTTTAATGTCTAATGAATATATGTGGGCCAAGTACCTTGAGTTCCTCTTTTCGATGCTCAAATGATTAAATCAATTTATTTGTTAAATTAAGCTCAAGAGCAAAGGGGAACTAAATCCGATAAAGGGAAGGAAAAAGTGGTCGAATAGCCATCGAAATCATTCGACAACATCCGAGGTAAGTTTTCGAGTAATGGGACTTAAATTATGATTCAATTAGATTATGTCTTAAGTAAATCAAAATCATGCTCTTATATGTGGCTATTGAGCCGAAATTGTAAATGTGATAAGTGTCTTGTGTTTGAGCTTTGGTAATGAAAATGAAATATGAATGTGTCATGATTTATTGATATATGTGCATGGTTACTCGAATGATATCCGGGCTAAGTCCCGAAGGCTTTTGTGCTAAGCGACTACATCCGGACTAAGATCCGAAGGCATTTGTGCTAGCGACTATATCCGGGCTAAGTCCCGAAGGCATTTATGCTAGTGACCATATCCGGGTTAAGACCCGAAGGCCTTGTGCGAGTGGTTATATCCGGCTAAACCCCGAAGATGCTTGATTTGGGAACGAGCGATCTTGCTGTAAAAATTTAAATTAATACGCTCGTAAAATCCCAGCGATGAGGTATGTTTCGTGTGTGCTCTGAATTAGTTGATCCCTTACAAATCTGTATTCGCTCAGTCGATAAATGAGCTACCGGCCTTTGGTTAAGTTGATCTTTTGTGTATGAACATAAGGGTTGGTAATGTGAAGTAAGTATGATATTGAAAATTTGTGCATATGAAATTATCCGTTTAGCTATATGAATGCTATACTTTTGTTGTGCTGGAATCCCTTGCTCAAAACTTACTAAGCATAAATTGCTTACTCCGTTTCTTTGTTTCTCTGTTTTATAGATTTTGGCTCATCAGCTATCGGACTCGGGATTTTTGGAAGTCGAAGTCTCCCACACTATCAAAGCCCCCTTTTGGTACAATTTTGGTTGAACTTTGAAATGGCATGTATAGGACTACCCTTTTGTTGTTGGTCATGTACCCTTCGGTTTTGTGTAAATTTGGATAGCCATGCGAAAATGGCTTAAATATACTTTGATCATAGCATTATAATCGTTTTGTATGTTGTCCGTCGAGAGGTATGGAAATCTTGGTAACGATTAGCCATGGGAAGGGTTATTCTTGATCACTTTTGGAATATGTATGACAAACTCTAGTTGATCCATGGAGGATCATGAAATAGGCAAAGTTTACCTAAAAAAAACAGATGCTGGCAGCAGCAGTGATGTGGATGTGAAAAATCACTAAAAATAGTAGGAATGGAATTAAATAGTGAATAAATTATGTAAACGAACCTTGATGAATTTATTTTCATAGGAAAGTAACGAAACAATCATATGGACAGTATGTTAAGAGATATTCAGGTTCTCGTGAGACAGGGCCAGAACAGTTTCTGGATTCCCTGTTCCAACTTTGGAAATTCATTATAAATTAACCAGAGATAATTAGAAGTCATGCCATATATGCATAGATTCCTTTTTGAGTCTAGTTTCTATAGAAACAAACGACATCAGTATTGAATCCTTGTACAGGGAGATATGCAAGTCGTAATGCGCAAACTTCAGTGTAGTCGATCCCTGTAACATGGGAGACTTTGACTAATAAACTATACTAATTGGCCCGACAAAAAATTCTAGAAAACATTTGTAGATGCATATATGAGTCTAGTTTCAGGGAAAAATCACGAAGATGATTTTCAAGTTGTGAAACTCAAGATATGATTTTTAAGGTGACAGTGACGCAGTTAGCCAGCTTGCCTGGAAAATTTAAAATGGATTGTGCAAAGAAGTGATTTAAGTCTGCAAACCCCTCGTGTCCGACTCCGGCGACGGACTCGGGTACGGGGTGTTACATGATTAGTGGATCTCGAATCAATGACACAATGGTCTATTGAGTCTTCCACAAAACAAGTTTCTATCATTAAGAGTTCCATACGTTTTCCTTTGGTAGCTAGGCATTCTTTCCACTTTTTATAGTTTGCTTAAAATGCCCTTTCTTGATGCAGAAGAAGCATTTAAACTTAGGTAAGTCTTTTAGATTTCTGGTTCTCTTTCTTTCCATTTGTGGTGGCCTATAAACCTTAGCCTTACTTTTATTAGCGTGATTTCCCTTCCCTTTTAAGAAAGAAGTGACGAAAATATTCGCTTTTACTCTTCAGATCTATTGACCTCATTTAGCATCAACTCATAGGATTATAACTCCTTCATAAGTTGTGTAAGGGTCCGGTTTTTGTTGCCAAGGTTATAGGCAGCCCGAAAACCAACAAAATTATTAGACAAGCTTTTGAACACTATCTCTATTTGGGTGTTTTGGAACAAATTGGCATCATTGTCCACGACCTTGAAAAAGTAGCTCATAAGAGTGATCATATGGTCTTTTACCGGAGTGCCAAACTTTTTTTAGGCATTCATTAAGCTAGTTATAGCAAACTATCAAGCCAAGGTAGCTTAACCTCCTAACATGTCTTCTAGCTTATCTAGAATCACTTTAGTAGTCTTACAGCTCTCCAATTGCTTATACAAAGTGCTTGTAACACCCCTCACCTGTATTCAATGGCGAAATAGGGTTTCAGAGCATTACTGGGCTTATTATAGAATTAAACATACATTTCACATACATTTACAAACATCATGTAATTATCATTCAACAACATTCACATTGTCCCTAATATGAGCCTACAAGGCCCTAAACATGCATTCGGGGTGGTTCGGGACTAAACTGATAACTTATGAAATTTCTAGATAACTTATAAAATTTTACAAAATACAGGGGACACATGCCACATGGCCAAAGACACGCCCGTGCCATAGGCCATGTGGACATTCGAAATGGAATCACATGGCCATGTCCCAGACTGTATCTGACCTCGTGTAACTCTCTGACTTGGGTCACACGGCCAACCACGCGCCCATGTGATCAGCCCGTGTGCCCTTCGAAATGGCCACACACGCCCGTGTGCCAGGCTGTGTGGTAGGCCGTGCCAAACCTGCAGGGTATACTGACTTATGCCACACGGCCAAGTCACATGCCCGTATGCTAGGCCGTGTGGAGTATACTGATTTGATTTCTAAATCAACACCAGGGGCACACAGTCGTGTAACCTAACCATGTGTCACACATGGGCAGAGACACGGGAAATTTACCAAGCCATCTTGCCACCCAAATTTGCATACACCTACACTAAACCAAATAGCACCAAACATGACATAAATAGGCATTCATCCAATCTCAAATAAGCTTAATTCATGCCATTTTAAGACTAACATATCAAGGCACACAAATACTACAATATTCCATTCAATTTCATACCAAACCTCACTTTCACAAACCATCAATATGGACACGTCCAATTATACATCGTTTTGCCTAAACTCATAAGCATACAATTCTAAATTTTCAACCATTTACCTCAACCATTTGCATAGAAACTATCAACACAAGACAAAGGCCATTTGCATATAAATACACAAATATATCAACCAAAATAAGCCAACTTACATGGCTATGTACAAAACCACACATTAAACATTTACAAGTCAATCCAAATGGCTAAATTCGTTACCAAACTATATACCAAAATGACCAAAGCTCCTATACGTGCCATATATCCCAAAAACATAGATTCAAAAGTACCAAAGTGATAGCTTGATAGTGTGATGAGGTCTCTGACGATTCCTGAATCTGAGCTAGCTTTGATTTCACTATAAAACACGGAAAAATAAACAATGTAAGCTATAAATCTTAGTA
The DNA here is from genome assembly GCF_007990345.1 of Gossypium hirsutum. Classification (NCBI taxonomy): domain Eukaryota; kingdom Viridiplantae; phylum Streptophyta; class Magnoliopsida; order Malvales; family Malvaceae; genus Gossypium; species Gossypium hirsutum. The sequence continues at coordinate 41,285,311 of NC_053432.1, forward strand.
AGCTCATATGAAATAATAAGAAAAGCTCACCATTCAATTTCTAATCAAGAATATGAACATAACATACTACAAAACATTTAATCACAATGTTAACATATATTTAATTATATATTTAACCATAAACTCATATCTTTCATAGATTCGATGCTTATATAGTTCCCATACATATATGTACTGATACATATATATTTCTCACCATTTCATATCTTCGATATACTTGTTGAACCATTCAAAATATTATTAGATACTCGGGAATCTTACACCCTAAGTGCCACATATATAGCCAAAGTTACCTCTATCTCATATCATATATAATGCTCACGCTCGAGCTATCAACGGGTCTGCTCACACAAGCTGACAGTCATGACAGAGCTACAAAGTGTTGCTCACACAAGCTGACGAGAATTCGCAACACATGTTGGATAAGTTAGCCACCGGTAGGACGTACGGACCAGCACCCAATCACATAACCCCTAATGACATGTCATTTGCATCCTAATCTATTCCTAAGGTTCAAACAAGATTTCTCGTTGTCAAATCATCATCTAACATATCTGTAATGTCATATACACAATATATTCAATATTAAAGCATTTAAAACACAATTATTCAAATGCTTATTAACATACGAACTTACCTCAATTGCAAAAACGATGAAATAAGTTGATTAGTCTGATACTTTATTTTCCCCCAATCTAAATCTGATTTTTGCTTTTCTTGATCTAAATGTAATCAAAATTAAATTATTTAATTATCATTCTATTCAATTTAGTCCAAAATAAACATTAAGACAACTTTACACTTTTGCCCCTAATATTTCAACATTTTAACAATTTAGTCCTTATCTCATAAAAATACAAATTCATGGAATTCAACCTATACCCATGCTAGCTAAATTTCAATTAAGTCCCTAGTAGCCCATATTTTTCATTTACTTCACAATTTAACCATAAAATTTTAACATTTCTCAATTAAATCCCTAAATGTCAATTTTGTCAAAAATCACTTTACAGATGTTGTCTATCTAACAACAAGCATACATTTTCTATCATCAAACATCAAAATACACCTATATTCATCAATGGAAAAAACCCTAAACCTTTAACAATTTAGCAAATTAGTCCCTGGGCTAGTTAGATTAAGCTACAACGATATCAAAAACATAGTAATCATTAAAAACTGAGTCAAAAATCACTTACAAGCTAAGAGAAAGCTTGCCAAATGTTTAAGCCCTAAAAATGGTGTCTTTTGCTCTTTATGGATGAAGTTGATGAAATGCTTAGTTTTATTTTATTTAAACTTAATTACTCATTTACCTTTTTAACCTTAACTTAAAACATTAAAATTCACTTAAATGATGTCCAAGAATGCCCACTAACCTTATAAATGGTATAATTACTACTTAAGTACCTTTAATTTAATATTCCATAGCTATTAGACACCTTTAACTAATAGAACACAAGTTTTGCACTTTACGCGATTTAGTCCTTTTTATCTAATTAAGCATTCAAACGATAAAATTTCTTAACAAAAAAAAATTCACACAATCATATTACCATGCTATAAACATTAAAATAATAATAAAATAATTCTTTTTACTTCAAATTTGTGGTCCCGAAACCACTGTTCTGATTTGACTAAAAACGGGCTGTTACAGTGCTAGTCGCGCTTGTTAGTATATATTAATGAGCTATCTCATCAGACTCTTCCCAGTGTTTTCTAGCCTCAACTTAAGTGGCCGGATGGCACTTAGTATCAAGAACTATTTTAAGTTTCTCACAACTTTGGAAAATTATCATGTTCCTTTTCCAGTCCTTATAGTTGTTTCCACTCGGTTTATTTTTAGTGAGTATGTTCAATAAGGGAGTTGGTGTCATTTTTTAACTGAAAATAAAAAAATTCATATGTTAATATCTTTGTATTAAAAAAATATTTGAAAATGTTTTGCAACATTACAATGTGCATTAAGATGATGCACGTATCTTACATTAAACCTTGAAAACATTTGTAAGCCGTTGCAATGATAATTCCTACACCTATTAAATCAAGCCATTGTGAGGTGATCATGATCAACTAGTAAGAACATGGGTTTCCATCCAATTAGTATATGAACCTAATTCCTTAGGAATTCATACATACTAATAATCGTGTAACAGGAGTTCTGTGGGGACTAACTTAACTAGAAGATCTTGAATGTATAACTATCAACTCAACACCTATCGCATCATGCACCACAAATGAGTCATCGTGGGATAATCTCACCGAGTAGCATTCTTTGAGTAATTGTCCTCTTTTGAAGATAGAATTTCTTGACCTTTCGCATGATAATGCCTACCACAAAGGCTAGTCAAATTATCATTTGATCACAAGAGAATTCTTCTTACTTTTAGGAAATATCCTTAGTGAAATCTACATAGCAATCCTACCGTGGGGTAGTGCAATTTTCATGCAATCAAAAGAAACCATTGATGGAGGCCATAGGTCTTGCTTAGGAACCTTCTCCCGGTCAATATTTTACAAAACATGTAAGGTTTTTATAATTTCCATTTTCTAATCATGTATGATCAATATATGCATGACTAGTATATATGGCATTCTTTCCTAAACTATATGACATGCTTATCTCATATATGCATGACGTGTTATGGAAATTTTATAATATTCACATTCAATTATTCACAAGAGTCAATAAAACAATTTTGATTCTCTACAATTTTTATTTTAAAGGAAAAATTGAAGAAGTGAATGTGAACTATGTACCAGGTAAGTTTTTAGGAAAAGGAGGTGAGTCGTATTTGAAAACTTAAAAAAAATTCTTTCCTTACCAGAACCAATCCTAGACATGTAACACCCCCTACCCCTGTCTGACACCGGGACAGGATACGAGGCATTACCAGACTTAAACGCAAACAATCATGCAAATCGAGCCATAAAATTCCATTCATATTTTAAAAGATTCAAACACATGCACATAGTCCCTTATTTGGGTTTACGAATCCCAAAACATACTTTAGAAAGGGTTCATGACTAAACCGAGAACTTTGGAAAGTTCTGGAAAAACTTTGAAATTTTTCTCATGAAATAGGGTCACATGCCCGTGTAGACACAGGGGCACGCCCGTGTGCTATCGACACGCCCATGTCCTCAGGCCGTATAACTCTCTGTTTATGACGTCAGCAAATAAATTGAACCACACGATCAGGCCACACGCCTGTGTCACCAGACCGTGTCCCTTACACGGTTGAGACATACGGCCGTGTCTCACCCCATGTAGTTAACACTTAGGCTATTTTCCAAGCCTTTTTGTCACCCTTACATGCACACACATATACATGGATCCAATGACATTTAACATTCTCAATTATGATACAAACATATCATTTACTATCAACATGCATGTGTTACACATTCTCACATTAAACCAAGACTAGTCATACCATAGTTATCTTTGAGCCAATTTTTTTCAACTTATCATAAAACTTCCATGTTCAAAGCATTATTATTTACCTCCATATTACACATTCAATTCATGGTCATAAAACATGCATTCAACACACATGACATACTGCCAACCATGCATGTCAAACAAACATAATCATATCTTCACATCAAAAACAATAAATCATAACATGACTAGCTAGACTTACAAGCCATAATCAATATGAGCCCCATCTCATGGCCATATACAATAGCTCAAAATAGGTCAATACATTTTCCCAAATCATAATAACACATGGCATAAAACTAGGTCCCTATACATGCCACTCACTTGATATTTCTAACATATGTATCAATACTCCAAAGGTATTGGCTTGATAGTGTGATGCTGCCTACAACGATCTCCAACCCCAAGCCGACCTAACAACACTAAAAGAAATGGAAAGGAGGGAGTAAGCTTTACGCTTAGTAAGCTCACATGAAAAATAATAAGCAATGTATTAACATGCTATTTTTCAAATTCTTTATAATTATTCAAAGTCCAGTTAAGCTATTTTCTTGAGTCATAATCACTAATTTATTTATATCAGGAGCTACGGCATTCCAAATTAAGATCCGAAAATTTTCCCTGAAACTAGACTAACATATCTTCTTATCATAAAATTTTCAAAATTTTTGGTCTGGCCAATAAGTACAGTTTATTCCTTAAAGTCTCCATTGTTTCGCTGCTTGACAGCGTCGACCTTTATTCACTAAATTTATTTATATTTTAGTAGGGAATTTGGATAATGTTCCCATCTGATTATCTTGAAAATAGACTCATTAAGGGTTTATTCATATGAATTCTAACCCATAATTATTTTTGTACAATTTCTAGTGATTTTCCCAAGTCAGAACAGGGGATTCCGAACTCATTCTGACTCTGTCTCACAAGAATTCAAATATCTCATAATATTAAATTATTTTGCTTATACCGTTTCTTCTATGTGAAACTAGACTCAATAAGCTTTCATTTAATATTTAGTTCAGCATTTTATTCTACTTCTAAAATTATTGGTGAATTTTCAAAGTAGGACTACTGCTGCTGTCCAAACTATTTTAGTACAATAAAATGATAACCATCACAAGATTTTCATGAAATTACTTCCATAAGTATCACTCATTCATTTTCATTCTTATCACAAGTCCATGGGTGTCGAGTACTTACCTGTGCTATCACTTAGCACAGCACTCGTCCAAACATGACAATTCATATTCCTCATAATAGTATTATATAACATAAATGAGTTTATCATGACAAGAACCTTTTTATTTCATTTCTCATATTAATCTCGTTGAATTTTTCAAAATCTCGATGGATATCCCATTCACCGTCAATTCCTACAAGTGATCATTTCAAGTACGCACTCCTACGAACCTCGCTCTTACGGTGGGATTACAAGTCTAGGCTAAATCCCCCGTAATATAAACTCATAGAGTATCGTTGGGATTACCAGTCCAGGGTAAATCCCCTGTAACAACATATACTCTAATGAGTTTGGATCTAAATTGCCAGTCCAGGCTAAATTCAGATTCTAATCGGATTACCCGTCTGGGCTAAATCCATTTCAACACATATATTCTTCGAGAGGGTAGATCACTTTACAAGTTCATGTCCGTCCATTCGTATTTTCCCTTTTTAAAGAGCACACTCTTGCGAACCTCCTTTCCTATAGCGGGATTACCAGTTCAGGCTAAATCCCCCGTAATATAAAGTCATAGAGTATTATCGAGATTACCAGTCCAGGCTAAATCCCTTGTAATGACATATACTCAAATGAGATCGGGTCTGAAATACCAGTTCAGACTAAATTCAAATTCTAATCAGATTACCCGTCTGAGCTAAATCCGTTTACACACATTCTTCGGGAGGACTATATAGGGACTGGATCACCCGTCCGGGCTAGATCCTTTTTATCATCAATTTCTTTTCAAGAATCCATTGAATATCCTATTTCATTCAACCGAGATTTTTCTTCCTCTTATTATCAATCATGTCAATGTTTCATAAATTTTCATACATTGAGCATTCAAATCATATTGTTATCAAGAGCATGCATTTATCATATAATCGTCATTTAAGCAATTAACATACCTCAAACATTGTATTTACTTGCAAATGGACTTACCTTCCTTTTCACAAGTTATCCAACTTAATAAAACATGATGTTATATCAAATTCTCAATATATTCAATTATTATATAGCAAGCCATCAATGATTGAACCATCACAAATTTTATATACCATTCTTTCATCACTTTTCAATATATTAAATCATGTCATTCGTACAATAATAATATATAATTTTCAATTCAAATGTAGCATTGCAATATTATTGACACACGAACTTACCTTGGTACTAAAATAGCAAAAAGGAACCTAACCATCGATTTTCCATTTTTCACCCGATCTAGGTCCAATCCTCATTTTCCTTGATCTATAATATCACATTTAGTCTAATTATTAGTCACATTATTTAATGTGATCCAAAAATCATATTTTGGAAAAATTACGTTTTTTCTCTTAAACTTTGTCAAAATTACACTTTTGCCCCTAGGCTCGTAAAGTATTTTTATTCAATTTTCTCACTCTATAGGCCTATCCGAACCATTTTCATAACTATAAAAAACTAAAATTCTCATCAAAACACCTTTTTATACCATTTTTATAACTTTTACAAAATGGTCCTTTTGGAAGTTTTCATCGAAAATCGCTTAGTAAAAGTCATTTATATAACACCCAACACTCATTTTCTACCATTAGACATCAAAATAAAAGCATGTCACTCATGGGTAAATTTTTAAACATAAACCCTAGCTCAAAATAATGGTAGAAATAGGTAAATCAGGTTACGAGGATTTCAAAAACGTAAAGAACATTAAAAACAGGGCTAGTACGCACTTATAATGGAGCTTGGAAAGCTTGGCCAAACCCTAGCCATGGTGTCCATGCAAGTTTCGGCTGAAGCATGAAGAAGATGGGCTAATTTTGGCTATTTTGGCTTTTTAATTCTTTTAATTATTAGATTACCAAAATGCCCTTAACTTTAAAATATTTTATTACACCCATTTCATGTCTATTTTTGTCCATCACTTACTAATGGTCTAATTACCATTTAAGGACCTTTAATTTAAAAACTCATAACAATTTAACCCTTCTAACATGTGGAACTCAACTTTTGCACTTTTTACTATTTAGTCCTTTTGACTAAATTGAGTTCCCAAACGTCAAAATTTTCAAACGAAATTTTCACGAAATCATTCCGTGAAATTGTAGACCACAAAAATAAAATTTTTCCTCATTGGATTTGTGGTCCCAAAACCACTATTTCGACTAGGCCCAAAATCGGGATGTTACAATACATGCACCTTCTCATTACCACACTTCTCACAGTAATCGAATAACCTAAAAAAGTGAATGGAATAATACAAAAAATGTATTTTCTCATGACCATACTTTTTATCTTTAACAGATCTACTGTGGATAATGTCATACATAGATATCACAATTATATCATACATAATTATTAAACAGATATATAAAGAGATGAGAAATAAAATAAAATTGTCAACAAAGGTTTCCATGGTTTTATTTCTAAGAACTAAATGAAAAACCAAAAAAATTACATAGTTTATCGCTAAAGTTTTTTGCCACAAGGCATTCCTTATGACTTCGACCGCCATCACTCCATCTTCTCCTCGTCATGGACTCCTTTTTGGAAAAATTATATTTATGTCTTATGTTCGTTTCTGGCTCACAAGAATTATGTAGATGAAAATTAATCCTATGTGGAGATGATAGCTCGCAGTCTATTTCCAAGGAACCACAACTTGGCAAAAAATAATAATTATATAATAAATATATATAATATTGCATTCATTCACATACATTCCCTTAAACATACAAATAATTACAAGAATGTCACATCCTATCAAATATTAATCAAACAAGATGAAGAGAGAGAATTTGTCTTGGTTTATACCATAAACATAGCACAACTTATTCTGATACCAATTGTTGGAAAAAAAATCTATTTTGAAAAGGGTTTTCTTGCACAACGAAAAATTTAAAATTTGAAAACTGACTCAGTTTGTGATATTTATAACAATAAATTTTAATCACATCCATACCTATGTTTTCGGCTTAGCGGATGTTCGTTGTTCCCAGTTTTCAACCAAATGATCTTATCCTTTATTCTTGTACCACGAACTACTTTGAGTGTGGACTCGAACCAATTGAATCGAAACACAAAACTAGAAAAAGGATTCTCTCCTTTTAAGTTGAAAACAAAAATTCTCTCTTCTTAATAGAAACTTGTAGAATTGTTATTCCGAAAAAATATAGGTAATAGTTGAGAACAAATTCTCTCTATTTCTCTGTAGAATAACAATCTCTCAAAGTTGTGTTAATAGCTTTATCGGTGTCATCTATTTATAGGAAGAGAAGGTAGAACCCTTATTGAGTTGTAGTGATTTATTTCAAATAGAAAAACAACATCCTAATTATAATAGGAGTAGGGTGGACAGCACACCCTAGTATTTCTACTAGGGTTGTCGCCCCCTTCATGTCCATGAGGGGTTTTTTGGGCCTCTCTCACATCAGGTCCAATTACGAGTACTTCCTGGGCCCTTTTAACCTAGTACTTTGTAATGTAATACAACCTAGTTCAATTTTTTTATTTCCAAAAATAAGCTTTAATATTTATATATAAAATAATTTTCTCATCCCTATTTTACCCCTGGTAAAATTTTGACGAATTTACCCCTAGTAAAATTTTGATGATTTTACCCCTAGTAAAATTTTGAAAAAATATGTTTAACATTTCACAACTCAAGAAATTCACTATGATCGAATGATTTATTTTCATTTTCATCTTCTGATCATTTTTTAAGTAATTCATATAAGATTGCAAATAGATCATTTCCATTTTTAGAAACCTACATTCATTTCCAAATGATTTCATTTCTCCATTTCAGAGACAACTATAATTATCCTTGAATTTTTTCCATTTTTCTTTTCCTATTTATTCCATTCATTTCAATTCAAACACGCAATTCATTCCTGGTTTCAACGAGCTAGTAGAAGGACTGATTGGAAATATGTAGTTTAGGCTTAAATGATTTATAATTAAGTTTTCGGTTTTCGCCTATTAATATAAACTCATTTAGTCACGAAGTCATTTCACTATAGTATCATGATTGAGCTCTCCTTAATGACATACCATTATGAAAGAACCTATTCAGTGTTCGTCCAATGACCTTTTAATAAATGTGTTACCCTTATAGGGTATCCGTAATCTCTTTGGGATAATATTTGTTCTCCCAATATGATCCTATTTTATCTCATGATAGCCATTACATCTTCTTTCATGAAAAGTCAATTACTATCAAATAGTGATCAAGTCATCCATCACAAAGACGGATGACCCATGACCACGTTTACTTTTCATCAACCATGTAATGTCAATGAGAGGATATCATTTACCCATGTTTTGGGTTATGAATTCCCCTGTTGTGAATGACTTTACATACTATAGAAGTTATATACCCAACGCACCAGCTTTTAGTTCTTTATCTATTTGAACTGAGGCTTTTACTTACATCAAAGTGTACGAGTCATGCATACATAGTCCACCATCCACTCAGGATTTAGGTATGTCACACTATGAATGTCACAAGTTAATAAATCTTTAAACGATTCAGGATTTTTTTTGCTTGAGTCCTGTCCGATGTATTGTAAGTCCAGTTAGTCACATTTATGTCTCAATCTTTTGGGAGTCATCCACTCTGATACCCAAGACAAGGCATATCCCTAATTGGACTTGATAGATGACATATTAGTCTTTTAATCAATTTGCTCATTTATAATTAGACTAAGGACATGTTTAGGTTGTCTACTAATACAAGTTGTCTTTCTATACTACAAACTGACCACATAATACCATTTAGTATTAGATAAATATTTAGACAACCAATAAGTAACATTTGCTTCCAATTGACTTTGCATGCAAAAATCAAGTGAGGAAAATTATACAAAGTATATTAATGTAACCAATGAATTTTTTTTATTAACCAATCTATTCAAAAATTACAAGTGTACTTAAATGAAAATACTACACTTAGGGCAACAGATCCAATAGTTTTTCTATTTGAAATAAACCATTACAACTCAACAAGGGTTCTACCTTCTCTTCCAATAAATAGATGACATCTGTAGAGCTATTAACACAACTTTGAGAGATTGTTAATTTGCTGAAAAATAGGGAGAATTTATTCTCTACTATTATATATGTTCCGATAATAACAATTCTATTCTATTAAGAAGAGAATATTTTTTTCACCCCAGAAAAAAAGAAAAAACATTTTCTAGCTTTGTGTTTTGATTCAATTGGTTCAACTTCACACTCAAAGAAGTTCATGGTATGAGAATAGAGGAGAAGATTGTTTGGTTGAAAGTTGGGAACAACGAACGTCTGCTAAGCTGAAAGAACTTGTACAAATTCAGTTAAGGTTTATTTCTATAAATATCACAAACCGGGTCGATTTCCAAAATTTTAATTTTTTACTATGCAAGAAAATCATTTTCAAACCAGGATTTTTCCAATATTATCATTTCAGGTAACTTCCCAAAATTCCATTTTGCAACACAGATAAACAATAATGGCATAATGTTTCTGTAACAACCCCCTTTTAGTCAAATCAGAATAGTGGTTTCAAGACCACAAATCTGAAGTCAAAATTATTATTTTATTATTATTTTAATGTCTACAGCATGACAATGTGATTGCCTGAAAATTTCTTTAAGAAATTTTATCGTTTGATTGTTCAATTTGTTAAAAAGGACTAAATCGCGTAAAGTGTAAAAGTGGAGTTCCATTAGCTAAAGGTATTCAGTAGCTATGGAATCTTAATTTAGATGTCCTTATGTTGTAATTTGACCATTTGGCATATGAGTGGACATATTTGGACATGTTATAAATTGTTTAAAGGTTAATTAATTAGGTTAATATAGTAATTAGATAAATAAGTAATAATTAAGTAAAACAAAAACCATAATTTTAGTCATCTTTCTCATTCTAGCCAAAACTAATAGAAGAAAAACATTCATGGATGCTAATTAGGGTTTGAAAAGTGCATGGTTAATTTGGTAAGAGATTTTGACTCAGTTTTTAATGATTTTTTAATGTTTTTGTGATCGTTGCATCTAGTACTAGCTAGCCTAGGGATTATTTTGCAAAACTGTTAAAGATTTTGAATGATGCCATTGATGAATATGTATGATTTTTGAAGTTTTTTGATGGATTTGAATATTTTTTGATAGTTAAACAAGTTTTGTTAAGTGATTTTTAGTGAAAATGCAAAATAGGGATTAAATTGTGAAAAATGTAAAATTTATGGGGCAAAAGTGTAAATGTGTTTTAAAGTGTATTTTGGACTAAATTGAATGAATAGATGATTAAATAAGTTAATTATATATATAGATCAAGAAAGGAGAAATACGGACTTGGATCGGGGAAAAGATAAAGTTATCGACTAATCAACTCGATTCACCGTATTAACATCCGAGGTAAGTTTGTTGTAGCACCCCAAACCCGGCCCAGACGTTATGACTGGATCCGACATGCCACATCGAAGCGTTCAAAACATTTTATATTGTTGATCCAGAAAAACTTACTTAATGTTTTAAAAGATAATTTCATTATAGGTTAAAATGAATGGAAGCTGTGCACCAGGTAGGAAACCGGAAAAGAGGTGGTGAGTCCATCGGACTGCTTAAGTACCAAGCTCCCTTCGGATCCAATCCTAGACATGCATACTACCATTGCCACACTTTAACGTCATGGATATTTCTAGGAAACCGATTTGATTATGTCATTTTTAGGAAAAGTGATTAATTTTGGAAAATACTTTCATTGCTGAAGCTTTTCTTGTTGTCGTGTTATTTTGAAATCAATTGTTGTTTTTGAAAACGCGCCCTAAAGCTATCCAATTTCAACAGTTAAAATAAGTAATACCTATCTTAGTAATACATATTAAAACCATCAGAAATAATTAAGCGGCCTTATTACATTTAAAAACCCAAAACTTCAAACGTAAATAAATGGATGTCCAGTTCACCAGAAGAAAATCAAACTTTCAGAACGGGTGGCCACTCCGAATTCCCTCACAGCTCCAAGCCCACTATGGTTGGGGATTACCTGCGTGGATGAAAATAAAAGGGGTGAGTTTGGGGAAACTCAGTGTGTAAGGAAAACCCATTCAAAGCCCAAGTCAGCTCAAGCCTATTGGGCCTAAGCCCATTCAAGTAACAGTGGTACTGGACTAGAGCCTTTTTCAGATTACAATAAACTGGGCCTTAGCCCCTTATTCAGATAACTGTATGGCCCATAGGCCCATTTCAAAATACATGCAACATCAATAACATATGCAAGCCCATTTGGGGAGACTACTCAACCCACCAACCACTACACTCCACCCGTACCAGCCCTACACTCCATGTGGGGAATAGCTCAACCCACCTAGCCCAACACTCCACAGTTGCAGCCTTGCTGCTCAGTTAACAGTAAATTGAGGCAAAGCCTCCAGTACGTGGACAAGCCACTTTCAGTACTTCCTCCGTCAATATCCCAATCTCATGCATCAGATAATAACAACATAGCATGCAGTAAATAACAACAGTCAAACATGCATTTAAGTCAATTTAACCCTAGGGGTATTTCGGTAATTTATCTCCTAGGGGTAAAACTGTAAATTTTCCACTGTTAAAGGTATTTCAGTAATTTATCTATTTTAGGGTTTTTCATGCATATTCCTACCTTTCACGTACTACAGAATCACGTACCGAGGGTTCTTACCGAATTGGGCCCGTTGGCCCATCATTCTAATTTTGGCCCATTAAGCCCAAAACTATCGAGGGCACAGAAATCATGCACTTTGCAGTCCAAATTTTGCAGCTTACCAAAAACATTAATCGATTTACCTCACGATCATTCGCACACTCGCAAATCTACAAATTACCAGTTTTCGGCATTTCGGCTTTTCGACTTTTGCCGATCCAGACTAAGAAAGAGGGTGTTAGTTACGCACCTGTTTGCGACGATATGCTGACGAGATCCACACACGAACTGCCTACAATTGGATTACTAACACGTTAATCTAACTATTCAAATATGAACTACGTATTAACCCCTTACAATATACGGCCAACCACACCTACAGATCATAGTAAGCTTATAAGAAATCAATAAGCGACTCATTAACAATTTTTTTGTCAATGTTTACCACATAATCAAAATTTCAGTGCAAGCTGTCTTCCTGAGCAACAGTCACTAAATCATTTATAACTTGAGCTACGAAACTCCAAATCAAGTGCCGTTAATTTTCCCCGAAAATAGACTCATATATCTTCTATCCATAAAATTTTAAGAATTTTTGGTTTAGCCAATCAATACCAGATTTTCCTCAAAGTTTTCCTATGTTTCACTGTTTGACTAATCTGACCACTCTTCATTACGAATCAAATTTCTCATTGTACAGAATTCAAAATATGTTCTCGTTTATTTCATTTGAAACTATACTCATTAATATTTAATTACATAGTTTATTCAGCTTCAACTCATCTCCCACAATTTATGGTGATTTTCCAAAGTCACGTTACTGCTGCTGTCCCAAGCAGATTTATTACCAAATCACTCTTTCACACACCTAACTTGCATGCATGTTATTTAAACATGTATATCACCAATCAATCATCACATATCTATGATTTTACTTAAGTATAATCTCCATTTCATCATTTTAAAGCACAACATATTAGCCGATTTTTCCCCTTGGCATCTAAGGCACATGCATGCTCATTTGTTTGGCTCAACTTCACCTATCTTCCATTTTTCATCAAAAGAACATGAAACAACAACCATTTCCTTCATTTTAATTCACGACTAAATGCTCACAACACAACTAAAAACCAAAATATGCTTCAAGAGTTAAGGTAGAATCAAGAAGAACTCATGAACATCAAGATAGAAACAAACTACCATGAACTTACCTTTAATTTTCTTCCCCAAGTGACCGAACATTCAAGAGCTTTCTCCTCTCCTTTCTCTTCTCTAACTTTCGGCTATGATGAACAAAGATGGACAAAACTTTGTTCTTTTCACCCATTTTTCTTTTAATAAAATTTCATATTTCATCCATTTAATTCTTTAATACAAAAGACATGAAATGCCCATCATGGAACATTTAGCTAACCCATTATCATAGAACATTTACCTAACCCATTATCAATTTTTATCAATTTGTACCATAAATTATGGATATCAAGTGCACATATTGTCTTCAACAACATGATGGCTGGCCACTTCATGTAAAATAGGAGGTTTGTCATGCAAATCCTCCTATTTTGCACTCCTATTTGTTTTGCCACTTCAATTTAGCATATAGAATTTTCAAACATTTTCACATAGGTCCTACTTCATAATTTCACTCACAAATGACAAAAATCAAAGCATGAAATTTTGCCAATATTCACAGAATTCCCGAAAATTGGGGCGTTACATTTGTATGTTATAATTTCATTTCAAATGTACTTTATGTGCTTTGATATAGAATGAATTGTGATTATGTGATTACAGACAAGTTCAGAAATGATTTGATGAAGATTCGACAGTTGGAATCCCAGTTGAACCTTAGGAGTAGTTTAAGATGCTAGTGACATGTCATTAGGGATACCTTGAGCTGGCTTCGGGCCATGATATAGCACTCCGAGTGCGAGATAAACCAATTTGGCTTTGGGCCATGCATACCGGCTGATTTGGCTTCGGGCCATGATATCAATATTTCGGATAAGCTACCTTGATTTGGCTTCGGGCCATGGTAGAGGTACTTATCGTGTGAGACCCTTGAATCTCTGACTTCTATTTCGAATGGTTCAAGGGGTAAATGAAAGATGAGAATGAGTTTAAGATTGTTACGAGACAGTACAGGTATGTGCATAAACCATAATAGCTATGAATTAAAGAAATGTTAAAGAGAGTATATAACTTTGTGAATGAGAAATCGAAAGGTTTGTTAGTTGTTGTGAATTTATGTATCTATATTTAATCGTTGAATTATGTGTTTATGATTTTATCGAGTTTATTTCATAGGAGCTTACTAAGCTTATAGCTTACTTTGTTTATTTTTCCCATGTTTTATAGTGTAATTGAGCTAGCTCAGATTCAAGGATCGTCGGAGATCACTTCATGCTATATACCTATCACTTGGTACCTTTGAACATTGGTATATTAAGTATATGGCATGTATAGGTATTTTTGGGTCAATTTGGTTATAACTTGCTAGTGATTTTGGCCATATGAATTGGCATTGTAAATGTTATATTTGGCATGTATATATTTGGCCATGGGTGATGGTTTATTTTTGTTTATTTGGTATGTTTGAACCTTATACATATGTATATAATTATGTCTTGTGAATTAAGTTGGTTGATGGTTGGGTGATGATTGATGGTAATAGGAATTATTAAAGTTAAATTGATGATTTGCAGATGTTGGTATACTAGTGAAAGTAGGCCAAATAATGCATATTTGTTAATGTTCATTTTGTTGATCTGGGAAGATAAGATTTGGTATGAAATTGGTTAGCATAATATGGTATTTAAGTATTATGTTGATTGGTGTTTGAAATGGTATAAGTTAAGCTTGTTTGGAGTTGAAATATATGTCTATTGATGCTATGAATTGGTGCCATTTTTGGTTGTGTAGTTGAGCACAAATGGGGTGGCAAATTGGCTTGGTAAATAACCTACTTTTGTCCACATGGCCAGAGACACGAGCGTGTGTCTCAGTTGTGTGTGACACACGGTCAAGTACACAGCCATGTGTCCCCCTGGTGTTGAAATTAAAATCAAGTCAGTATGCTCCACATGGCCTCACACACAGGCGTGTGACTTGGCCATGTGACATATGTAACACTCCTTACCCGTATTCGACACTGGAACATGGTATGAGGCATTACCGGACTTAAACACAAGCAAGCATACACTTTTGGGTTATAAATTTTTGTTCAAATTAAAAACTCTTTGTATTCAATCATAATGTCCCATTACGAGGCTACGAGGCCCAAAACATGCTTTGGAAGCAGTTTGGGATAAACTGAGAACTTTAGAAATTTTTACAACACTTAGAAAATTTTTGCTAAAATAGGGGTCACACACCCTTGTAGCTTGGACACGCCCATGTGGGCAGGCCATGTGGTCACACACGCTCGTGTCCATAACCTGTGTACCTCTCTGTTTGTCACCCAAGAACAAATTGAAGTCACACGGCCAAGACACACACCCTTGTCCCGAGGCCGTGTCCTTCGCACGGCTAAGACACACGACCGTATCTTATAAATGCCCTTAATGAAAAACTTTAGAAACATACCTAATGTAACACCCCTAACCCCTATCCGTCGCCGGATAGGAGTTACGAAGCATTACGAACAAAACACAAATCCAGTCATTCGCATATTCGTATAAACCAAATTCATACATATGTATATAGTATGAAGTTGTTTTTATTATCAATTGCAATCTTAATTGTATTATATATACAAGCCATGCTTCAAAAGTTTAACCATGTCAAAATCACGCATATAATAAATAAAACAGTTTGCTTATTTATACACATTTGCATGTTAACCCATATCGACCTGTATCACACGACTTTATAAACATTAACTTATAAAACATTAGCTAATATTTTAACATAACTCAATGTACTTTTAATATTACTAATATATGCAAAAATCACCTTGATAACCATAGCTATTATCCAACTTAAATGGCGAATCCATCAAACCAACATTGTTAGCTAAATATCATGCCAATATTACATTTACCTATCACATGCATTTCTCATTTATTTTATTAATGAAATTAATCACAAAAGTAGTACAAAATTTTATCTTTCAGTCTTAGGCTAAAATATGCCATTTCATAATCATATAACTTTACTAATTATGCACATTATGCTGGTCCGAATATTCATACAATTATCCAAGACATATGTATACATTCCTCCCCATTACAAACCATAACATAAATGACCAATTCATAAGCAATATTATCATAGGCATATATATATTGGTTTTTCCAATTATTAGCTGAATGCAATTACACACCATTTACCATTTCTAACTTGCAAATGCAAAACCGATCCTTAAACCATATATTTGGTCATCAAATTTATCTTCTAAGGATCTAACCAATTTCACAACTCCAATCAAACTAATTGTGCATCATGTCATAATACTTACGCATTCCTTTTTACACCAAAAGTTGAACCATATAACCAAAAATAAAAAACTTTCAAATGTCTAATTATTAATCAAACATGTGTCATATATATATATATTTGTAAGCGTCTATCTCATAGGTAAGTTACTAGTTATATCACACATGTGTACCTAAGTATATCCGCATATGCCATTATGTCAAATCACCTTTATGGCATAATATATAATCAAACTGATAAGGATCAGGATCACAAACATTTATTTTGATATGGTCAGACCTTATCGCATATTTTACCAAGTTCATACGTATTTCACCATATCAACATTAACCTTTTTATACACAAATAACAATTCATTTCATAACTAATTCACAAAGTAAAAATTACCATATTTAGAATGCAAACACATCACCAAGACATTAATCAAGCTTTAAACACATGGCATATCCATTTCACATATTATACTCACGTTTGACAATCCATATACAAAACCATTCATCATATTTCATGAGCATAAAAGTCGAATCACATATAGTTAATATCCATCACTTATATTTTATTACTGAACCAATTTCAAATATATTTACCCAAACACACAAAACTTATGTACCAAATAATAAATATATTATAATTGTAACACCCCTAACCCGTATCCAAACCGAGACAGGGCTCGAGGCATTACCGGAACTTTACACTTTCAGTATACTAACTCAGGTCACAAAATTTCATTTAAATTTAAAACTTTTCAATCATGAACATCTCGACTCTTGTATAGGACTTCAAGACCTACAACATATCGGAAGGTAATACGGGTACGTTCGATTAACCTTGGGCTTCTTAGAAAATTTTTCTTAACATAAAGGGACACATGCCCATGTAGATTGGGCCATGTGGACTCACACGCCCGTGTACCTTGAGGCACGCCCATGCCCTTCAATCGTGGGAAACACTGACTTATCAACACGACCATGGAAACACACCCGTGCTGCCTACCCGTGGACGAAACTGTCCTTTTAACACGGCCATGATGCATGCCCGTGTGGCCTACCCGTGTACAACTTTGAGCTAAAATTTTAGGTGCAGGGGACACACGGCCATAGCACACGCCCGTGGGAGGGAACCGTGTGTCACACACGGCCTAGACACACACCCGTGTGTCCAACCATGTGGACTTTATTAGGCTATTTTCCAAGCCTTTAGTCACCTCTTTCTACTACTTGTGTTTAGAGGTTACCAAGTTTGAGAGAAAACATAATTTTATGCTTGTAAATAACCTTAATGAAAATAGTTGTATGGAAACCTCATATCATTGGTTTCATACATAAATGGTTATTTCCTCATTAGTATCATGGGTTCCCGTGTTACATTAATCCATCCGAAATTGGCTCATTCATGTCACTCATTGCCAATTGATAGCAACCCATCATTAGTAATTAAAACCATGCATAAAATCGTAGGTCATAGCCTACTTAAATTAAGCCAATTTTCATGGCCATATACAAAGAGATAAACATTTTCTAAATGCCTTTACCTGAAAAATCAAATGACACATATGATAAAATACTCAAAAGTACTATACATGCCATTTAACAAAATAAACAGTCTTTATACCAAAGCTTGTTTAGTTGATAGTGTGTTGACTCTCCAATTGTCCTCCAATCCTTTCGAGTCCTCGAGCTCTGTGAGACAGGGAAAAAGAGAAGGGTAAGCATTTACATGCTTAGTAAGCTCGAATAACCGGAAAGTAAACTTACCGAGTAATTAGTATACATCCATATCTTAATCATGAAATCATCCATTATGAAATGATTTCCTATCACATGCACTCAATCAATGAGTTAGTCACATAACAAAGCATCATGTAATTTATATAGATGAGCTCATCATTCATCATCTTGTTAACATACATAATATTATCCTGTTGAGTTTCTAGGAAATCTCGATGGAGTACCCATTATTCGTCAATTCTTATGACTGATCATTTCACATATATGCACTCCCGTGAACCTTACATCCCATGGCAGGATTACCAGTCCAGGCTAAATCCTCCATATCATAAACTCGTAAGGTGATGTCGGGGTTACAAGTCTAGGCTAAATCCCTTATAGCGACAAACACCCTTAATGAGTTCGGATCTGAATTACCAGTCCAGGCTAAATTCAGACCCTAATCGGATTACCCGTCCGGGTTAAATCCATAATGCACACATATTCTTCGGGAGGCTTAATCATCCAAGGAACACCCGTCCGGGCTAGATTCCTTTCCATATTTGAGATCACAGATTACCCGCCCGGGGCTAAATCCTTACTACAACACATGCAAGTTCTCAGTTCACATGTAAAACATGGTTTATCCATCAAATTCCCTTTTTAACCTCAACCGAGACAGTTATCAACAAGTCATAACCAAAGGTGCATTTAATGCATTTTCATACCATCAATGAATGAAAATATCATGCATTCATAAATCATACAATTATGTATATTAGGGGTTTACTTTAAGTTATCCAAACTTACCTGGTATTCTTTTCAGGATTATGTTTCGGTTATTCCGAAACCTTGCGTTTACCACGATTGACCTCCGGAATTTGTTCCTCGGGGTCTATAATAGCAAAATGAACTCATTAATACACTACATTATCCATTTCAAATTTAATATTTACCCCTGGTCCAAATGACCGTTTTGCCCCTAACCTTTCACATTTTTACGATTTAGTCCCTAGGCTCGGATAATGAAACACATGCACTTTCTATCTTACCCAAGAATAGCCGAACACTTTTCCTTCTTATGGTAGCCCGCATTATCCATTATTTTCTCATTTCTACCACACATTTACATCTTTTGCAAAATGGTCCTTATAAGGGTTTCTCATGAAAATCAACTAGAAAAAGATGTTCAACACACATTAATCTTGCATATTCCTCCATAGTCCATCAAAACACAATCAACTCATGCATGGGTAAATTTTTAAACATGAACCCTAGCATGAAATATGGGTAGAAATGGAGAGATCAAGCTACCGGGATTTCAAAAATACAAAGAACATGAAAAACGGGGCTCGGGGGCACTTACTGTTGAGCTTGAAAATTGAAGAAACCCTAGGTATGGTGTCCTTCAAATTTTGGCAGCTATGGGAAGAAGATGAGCATATTTTAGCTCCATTTTTCTCTTTTTATTTCATTAAAATTCTTAATAACCAAAATGCCCTTATGCCCTTTCTTTAAAATTTCATCCATGCAAGCCCATTTTTGTCCAAAAATTTAGAATTTGGGAAAATTGATTTCCAAGACCTTCTAATTCATAACATAAAGCAATTTCATACAAATTGCTTCTAGAAATCAAGTTTTGCAATTTATTCAATTTAATCCCTAATTTCCAATTGCACATCTTATACTTAGAATTTCTTCATGAAACTTTAACAAATGCATATACTCATATTCTAGGCCTCATAATAACCATAAAATAAATTATTTGATGTCAGATTTGTGGTCCCAAAACCACTATTACAACTAGGTCCTATTTCGGGATGTTACATTTCTCCCCCCTTAGGGACTTTCATCCTCGAAAGTCTTACCAGAAAACAGATTCGGATATTGGTTTCTCATGGTTTCTTCCGGCTCCCATGTAGCTTCTTTAACACCATGTCGATGCCATAAAACTTTTACAAGAGCCACATCTTTATTTCTCAACTATTTAACTTCGCGAGCCAATATCTTAATCGGTTCCTCTCCATAGATCATCTCCGGTCGAATTTCAATCTCAGTCGGTGAAATTACATGAGAGGGGTTTGGTCGGTATCTCCTTAACATGGATACATGAAACAAATCATGAATCTTTTCCAGTTCGGGTGGCAATGTCAAACGATAGGCTAACGGTCTAATTCTTTCAGTAATCTCGTATGGTCTGATAAATCGTGGACTCAGTTTACATTTTCGACCAAATCTCAATACCTTTTTCCATGTAGATACTTTCAAAAATACTCTATCCCCAACTTGGAATTTAATTTCCTTTCTTTTCAGATCAGTATAAGACTTTTGCTTATCTGATGCCGCTTTTAGACAATCCCGTATCACTTTAACTTTTTCTTCGGTTTCTTTAATCATATCAACTCCATGAATTTGATTTTCCTTGAGTTCTGTCCAGTACAATGGAGTTTGGCACTTCCTACCATATAAGGCTTCATAAGGTGCCATCCTTAAACTTGTTTGGAAACTATTATTGTAGGCAAATTCTACCAATGGCAGGTATTTTTCCTAACTACCCTGAAATTCAAGGATGCAACATCGCAACATGTCCTCGAGAATCTGAATCATCCGCTCAAACTGACCATCGGTCTGAGGGTGAAAAGCTGTACTAAAGCTCAACTTTGTACGCAAGGCTTCTTGTAACTTCTTCCAGAATCTCGAAGTAAACCTCAGGTCTCTGTCCAAAATAATCGATAGTGGTACTCCATGCAATCTTACTATCTCATAAATGTACAAATGGGCCAATCTATCAAGGGAATAATCCATTCTTACCGGGATGACTTTGTCAATTTGTCCACTATGACCTATATGGCATCTTTCTTTTTCGGAGTCTTAGGTAGTCCTGTCACGAAGTACATGGTAATTCTATTCCACTTCCATTCGGGGACTATTATAGGCTGTAACATACCTAAAGGCACTTGATGTTCAACTTTAACTTGGCGACATACTAGGCATTTCGATACAAATTCAGAAGCATCTCTTTTCTTGTCGTTCCACCAGTACATCTTCTTTAAATCATTGTACATCTTGGTACTTCCCAGGTGAACAGAAAAATGACTGTTATATGCTTCTTGCAAAATCTTCTGAATAAGTTTATTATCTTTGAACATCAAACATCCATCAGGACTAATTCGAAAATCAGACTCAATCCCAGACTCACATTGAGCTCTTTTTGCTTGCAAGTCATCATCATTTAACTAAGCATCATGAATTTCCTGCAGAAATGTCGGCCTAGCCTCTAGCTCGGCCAAAACTAAACCATCATCAAGTAAGGTCAAAAGAGCATCCATAGCTCTTAAGACATACAAGGATTTTCTACTCAGTGTATCGGCGACCACATTCGCCTTTCCCGGGTGATAGTCGATAACCAGGTTATAATCCTTAATTAATTCTAACCATCTCCATTGTCTCAAATTTAATTCTTTCTGAGTCATCAAGTATTTTAAACTCTTGTGGTTTGTGATTATAAGGCAAGTCTTGCCATACAAATAATGCCTCCAAATTTTAAGGCGAAAACAATAGCAGCAAGCTCTAGGTCGTGGGTTGGATAATTCTTCTCGTGAGGCTTCAAATACCGTGAAGCATAGGCTATCACCTTGCCATCTTGCATAAGCATAAACGCCAATCCATTTAAGGATGCATCACTATAGACCACAAATTCTTTTCCCAGTTCAGGTAGCATAAAACAGGAGCTTTGGTCAGCAATGTCTTTAACTTCTCAAAACTTTGCTGACACTTCTCTGTCCATTCAAACTTAACGTCTTTCTGTAACAACTTTGTCATCAGAGTCGCTATTATGGAAAATCCTTTTACAAACCTTCGATAGTAACCGGCTAAGCCCAAAAAGCTTATGTAACACCCGTATAACCCGTATCCATCGCCGGAATGGGTTATGAAGTGTTACCAACCCAAAATACCACATTTGTGCAATCACATTAATATTAGAACATTAACTTTTATATGCATTCAAAAAAAAACTTTATACAAACATTCAAAAGATGTCATTTTCGTATGGCTTATATACATCAACATTTCAAAATATCATTCACTTAAGTCTATTCTATACATGCTATACTAGCTCCAAAATATAATAGTACCAAAAGACAAATAATGTGATGAGTTGCTGACAATCCCCTTTCCGAGCAGGTAACTAGAATCAACAATCTATAAAACAAAGAAATATAACAAACAGAGTAAGCTTTCATAAGCTTAGTAAGTTTTAAGCAATGCAACAATTAAACTCAATTATACATCAATTATCAAATTTCTAAAAAGGTCATTTCCTATATATATATTACCATTTGGCCGAACATACACAATCATATAATGCACAATTAGCATTCTAATTTCACTTAATCTGAATTCGTTTGGCATAAATAAATCAAACATTTTCACATACTTTCACACCTTGACCGAATGTATCATAACCATAGATATAAATATATCATGTATTCACATATGTACCAAATTATACCCTTATGATTCAATTCAAATCATACTTACATATAAATACATAATATGTACCTGGCCGACTTAACGTATTGCATGTATTCATTTGTCGTTCTAACACAAGGTATCTTAGTTTTAGACTTTTATCAAATCACCGGCATTCAGCCTGCTAGGTTTAAAAACCCAAATTTATTCATCGGCATTTTGCCTACTAGGCCCGAGGCCCCAATAGTATCTCACCGGCATTATAGCCTGCTAGGCTCAAGGCCCGAATAGTATCTCACCAGCATTATAGCCTACTAGGCTCAGAGGCCTGAATAATATCTCATCGGCATTATAGTCTGCTAGGGTCAAAGGCCCGAATACTATCTCACCAGCATTATAGCCTGCTAGGCTCAAGGCCCGAATAGTACTGTATAATATTCAAATCAACAAGTTTTATATAACACAATCACACCAATTTAGGTACAAGCATCATTCGAATATATCATCCTACATTTCATTCACTTTGATCTCATTTTATCACTCACATTTAAATACATAATAGTTTACACGTAAAATATTACTCATTTTCATCTAACACTATCATTTGATCATGAAAACATATCACTTTTTACTTCCAATATAAATTGCCATTCGGCCATGTACATATATGAAAAGTAACACTTAATTCTCATAATTTGTAATGTCATTTTTGAATATTATATATATTTAACTAGTTAAAACTTACCTCGAATATTTTTGAACAGTCTCGGATCGGCTATTCAACTACTTTCTCTTTTCCCTTATCCGAATTTGCC
Source organism: Gossypium hirsutum (assembly GCF_007990345.1). NCBI lineage: Eukaryota > Viridiplantae > Streptophyta > Magnoliopsida > Malvales > Malvaceae > Gossypium > Gossypium hirsutum. The sequence goes on from NC_053432.1 coordinate 41,309,059, forward strand.
CCTCTATGCTCTTTAGCTTAAATTCAACAATTTTAAACTAGTCATTATTCGACTATTCAAGCATTACTTCAAAAATATAATATATATATTCAACTTTCACACATATAGATCATAGTAAGTTTATAAGAAAATAATAAGAAACTCATTAACAAATTTTTATCAATGTTTACCACATAATCACAAATTCACTATAAGTTGTCTTCATGAGCAATAGTCACTAAATTATTTATAACTGGAGCTACGAAACTCCAAATCAATTTCCATAAATTTTCCCTAAAAATAGACTCATATATATTTTATCCATAAAATTTTCAGAATTTTTGGTTTGGCCAATCAATACCATATTTTTCTTAAAGTTTCCCCTGTTTCACTATTTGACTAATCTGACCACTCTTTACTTCGAATCAAATTTCTCATTGTACAGAATTCAAAATATGTTTTCGTTGATTTCATTTGAAACTAGGCTCATTAAGCTTTAATTACATAATTTATTCTGCTTCTAACTCCACTCCCACAATTTATGGTGATTTTCCAAAATCGTATTACTACTGCTGTCCCAAGTAGATTTATTACCAATTTACTCTTTCACACATTCATTGCATTTATGTTATTTAAACATGTATATCACCAATCAATTTCATCACATATCTATAATTTCACTTAAGCATAATCTCCATTTCATCATTTTAAAACATAAATATTACTCAAATATTGTCTAAGTTCACATTCGACAATTTCACAAATACACATGCCGATTTCATCTTCTCATCAAATGCACCTATATGAACATTTAACTAGCTCAACTTCATCTATCTACCATTATTCATAAAAAGAAATTTCAATTCATGACCGAATGCTCACAACACAACCCAAAATCAAAAATATACTTCATGGGTTAAGGTAAAATCAAGAAAGAGACTCATAACATCAAGATATAAGCAAACTACCATGAACTGGCCTTCAATTTTCTTCCCCCTAGTGACTGAATATTCAAGAACTTCTTTTCTCCTATTGACTCTCTTAAGTTTCGGCTAAGTGATAGAAGAGAAGGAATAAAACTCACTTTGTTTTCATAACCCCATTTTATGATATAAAATAGCATATATTAATTTGCACCATAACTTTAAGTTATAAATTATTAATATTTGGTGCACTTGTTGCTTATCATCAACATGATGGCCGGCCACTACACATAAAAGTGGGAAGTTTGACATACAAATCCTCCTATTTTGCACTACAATTTATTTGGCCACTACGAATTAACCTATAGTATTTTCAAAAATTTTCACATAAGTCCTATTTAATAAATTTCACATACAAATGACAAAATCAAAGCATGAAATTTTCACACATGCACTTTCACATATATTAAGCACATAATATAACATCTAATTATTTTTTGTGACTCGATTTTACGGTCCCGAAACCACTTTTCGACTAGGGCCAAAATTAGGGCTGTTACAACTTCTAACCTCGGTTACATTCTTAGGCGATTTCGATTCTACAATTGCAGAAATCTTACTTGGATCAATTTCGATGCCTTCTCCCAAAACTATATGACCCAAAAATCTAACTTCCCGGAGCTAAGAATCACTCTTGCTAAACTTAGCATACAGTTGCTTTTCCCACAAGGTCTGCAACACAATTCTCAGATGCTTCGCATGCTCTGTCTCATCTTTAGAGTAGATCAAAATGTCGTCAATAAACACAACGAAAAAATTATCCAAATATGGCCGAAAGATCCTATTCATTAGATCCATAAACACCGCTGGTGCATTCGTCAGCCCAAACGGCATGACAAGAAATTCATAATGGCCATACCTCGTTCTAAAAGTTGTCTTGGGTACATCCGAGTCTTTAACTCACAGATGATAATAACCAGACCTCAAGTCTATCTTGTAGAATACAGTGGCTCTTCTCAACTGGTCAAACAAATCATCGATCCTTGGCAAAAGATACTTATCCTTAATAGTCACCTTGTTCAGTTGCCAATAATTGATATATAACCTCATCGAACCATCTTTCTTCTTTACAAACAACACGGGGGCACCCCAAGGTGAAAAACTTGGCCTAGTGAATCCTTTGTTCGTCAGCTCTTGCAACTGTGCTTTTAACTCCTTCAGGTCAGTAGGTGCCATTCTGTACGGGGCAATGGAAATAGGAGTCGTCCCTGGCACCAATTCCATACCCAACTCTATCTCTCTTTCAAGAGGTAATCTGGGTAACTCCTCCGGAACACATTTGGGTATTCACATACTATCGGCATGGACTCAATCTTCAGCTCTGTTTCCTTAGTGTTCAGTAAAAATGCAAGGTAGGCTTCATATCCTTTTCTCATATATCTCTGGGCAACCATTGCCGTGATTACAACCGGCGGCAAACCTAATTCTCCTGATTCGACCCATAGAATCTTACCATCTAGACATTTTAACTTAATATACTTACTACCACAATTCACAATTACATCATGAAGGGCTAACCAATCCATACCAAGTATTACATCAAATTCATCAAATGGTATCAACATAAGGTTAGCCGGAAAATAATGACCTTGAATCGTCAAAGGACAATTCTTACAGACTTTATAAACTAGGACTGATCTGCCTAGTGGGCTCGACACTCTAATGATGAATTCTGTAGGTTCAACGGATATGTTCATAATGGACACCAATCTCATACAGATATATGAATGCGTTGACCCTGGGTCAATTAAAGAAAAAACACTTGTATTAAAAAGAGAGAAAGTACCCGTAATAACATCAAGAGCAGAGGCTTCCTCTCGAGCACGTAGCGCATACGTTCTTGCCGGGGCTCAAACTTATGATTTTACTGTAACGTCCCCACGCCCGAAACCGTCGCCGGAGTCGAGCTTGAGGGGTTACCGAACATAATTTATCAAATTAAGAACTTCAAGTCATTTGTTTCTACATTCACAGCTTTCTAACTACCCGCGTCACAGTTACAAGAAAAATCATATCTCGAGTTACGAAACTCAAAATCAAGATCTGTAAATTTTCCCTAAATCTAGACTCATATATATATTTACTAATTTTTTTCTAGAATTTTTGGTTGGGCCGATTAGTACAGTTTATTAGTTAAAGTCTCCCCTGTTTAGGGTTCGACTGCTCTGACATCTGTGTATTACGAATCAGATATCTCTCTATACAGAATTTCAATGACTACAAGGTTTGTTTTTCTTAAAACTAGACTCAATAAGGAATCTTTACATATAAAGAAAAACTTCTAATTATTTTTTTAAAATTTATTATGAATTTTTAAAGTCGGAACAGGGGATCCAGAAATCACTCTGGCCCTGTTTCACAAAAGTTTAAATATCTCATAAAATATAATTTATATGCCTGTTTTGTTCAATCCACATGAAAATAGACTCATTAAGCTTAAATTCTATAACCTTTTCTTTGCAATTTATTATAGCATCATGCAATATCAACCAATCCATACCCAAAATAACATCAAACGGCAACAACATCAAGTCGGTCGGGAAGTAATGACCCCGAATCATTAAAGGGCATTTCTTGCATACTTTATCAACTATCATGCATTTGCCTAACGGGTTCGACACTCTAATCATAAATTCTGTGTTCTCAACAGGTATATTCATACTAGACACCAGTTTAATGCATACGTATGAATGAGTAGAACCAGGATCAATCAAAGCAATAACATTAATATCATAAAGAGAAAATGTACCGGTAATCACATCGGGTGAGGAAGCATCTTCACGCGCTTTAATAGCATAAGTTCTAGCTGGAGCTCTTCCCTCAGATCTAACTGCTGCATCTCTGGCTACATTCTTACTGCTTGTTTCACTTCTAGCTTTTCTCGGATGCCTTCCCCTCAAGTCTGCACCACTAGATTTTACACTCTGAAATTTTTCTTTCTCAGCTCTCTCTGGGCAGTCTCTAATAAAATGATCCAGAGAACCACATCGAAAACATTCATTTGCTCTGCACGGGCCAAAATGATTTCTACCACACCGCTGGCACTCAGGTTTAACAAATCTCATATTTCCCACACTAGCCACAGAAGTAGTCTGAGATTTAGGACCCACATTTCGCTTCTTAAAATTTCCATATGATTGCCCAGCTGAAACTTGGGAACGAGCATTCATATTTCTTGACTTTCCGGTTTGCTGTGAGGGTGCATTACTCATTGGTCTTTTCTTCCAATTTCGTGTTTCAGATTCTACCTTTTTCTTTTCCTTCAGTAATTCTTCAGCCTTGCAAGCTCGATCGACAAGTACCACCATTTCTTTTAGTTCAAGGATCCCAACAATTACCTTAATGTCTTCGTTAAGCCCGTCTTCAAATCGTCGGCACATCTTGGCTTCTGTAGGAACATATTCTCTGGCATACTTACTTAATCGAACAAACTCTCTTTCATATTCTGAGACGGTCATATTACCTTGCTTCAGCTCAAGAAACTCTTTACATTTCTGATCAATAAATCTTTCACTAATATATTTCTTCCGAAACTCTTCTTGAAAGAATTCCCAGGTTACCCTCTCTTTCGGTACCACCGAAATCAAAGTCTTCCACCAATTATAGGCTGAATCTCTCAAAAAAAGATGTAGCACATTTCAAACATTCTTCAGGTGTACAAGATAATTCATCAAATACCCGGATAGAATTTTCAAGCCAGAACTCTGCTTTCTCTGCATCATCATCAATATTTGCTCTAAATTCTTCAGCCCCTTGTTTACGAATTCTGTCAACGGGGGTTCTATGAAATTTTATCATATCCACTCCCTGAGGCATCGGAGGCATAGGTTGAGGAATTGGGGGAGGTGGGGGAGGTCGTACATTTGGGTTCGTACGAACGAACTCAATGTACCATGCACTCATCATTTGGAGAAAGGCTTCCCGATCCCTTTCTCCTCCTCCCTGACCAACAGTAGGAGGTGGGTTTTCAGTCGGCGCTGCCCCTTCAGCCGGAGCTGGCGCATTACTCTCTACTTCATCTGCCACAGCTGGATCGTGATCCATTTACTATATAAAAATCATTTAAAAAGGTCAGAAGTCGTCACACTATCACAATTCATACATATGGCATGTATAGCAAAAAATCCGTACATACAACACGTAGTCCGAGAACCGACTAAACCTGCTCTGATACCACTAAATGTAACGTCCCCACGCCCGAAACCATCACCGGATTCGAGCTTGAGGGGTTACCGAACATAATTTATCAAATTTAGAACTTCAAATCATTTGTTTCTACATTCACAGCTTTCTAACTACCCGCGTCACAGTTACAAGAAAAATCATATCTCGAGTTACGAAACTTGAAATCAAGATCTGTAAATTTTCCCTAAATCTATACTCATATATATATTTACTAATTTTTTTCTAGAATTTTTTGTTGGACCGATTAGTACAGTTTATTAGTTAAAGTATCCCCTGTTTCAGGGTTCGACTGCTCTAACATCTGTGTATTACGAATTAGATATCTCTCTATACAGAATTTCAATGACTACAAGGTTTGTTTTTATTAAAACTAGACTCAATAAGGAATCTTTACATATAAATAAAAACTTCTAATTATTTTTTTAAAATTTATTATGAATTTTTAAAGTCAGAACAGGGGATCCAGAAATCACTCTGGCCCTGTTTTACAAAAGTTTAAATATCTCATAAAATATAATTTATATGCCTGTTTTGTTCAATCCACATGAAAATAGACTCATTAAGCTTAAATTTCATAACTTATTCATTATTTAGTTCCATTTATACTATTTTTAGTGATTTTTCAAATTCATGTCATTGCTACAGCAATATTCTGTTTTAAGGCAAGTTTCATATTTCCATGAATTTTTATGAACTAGATAACCTATTAAACTTCCATAATATCAAACATGATCTAAATTAGCCATCACCATGACTTATCAATATCAAACATTTTCTCAACCAAACATGGCCATATCATAAAATTATTTACACAAAATAAGTATATTGCTATACATGCCATACTTAAGTTTTTCAAGCCATTTACCCAGATGAAAGTCCTTTGGATAGTGTGATCGAACCTTCGACCCGTCCCGATTCCTGAGCTGGCTTGTTGAAAACTACAGTAAATAAAGAGGAGGGAGTAAGCATAAATGCTTAGTAAGTTCATATGTAAATAACAAGTAACATAACAATACAAATATACCAAACAACTTTAGCATGGTACCTCCAAAACATATATCATATCTTTAAACATCATTCATCATCTTACCACCTTATCGTTGTTGTATCTATTTTCAACCCGAGGGTTAAGAACATACCTGTCCAAAGTGTCCATTTCACAACACTTTCCCAAAACGTCGCTTGCATCTTAAGTGTTCTTCCATTTCACTAGAAATTTCACCCGTTGAACACATCGGAATACAACTCGGATACACGGATAATTTGCACTTAAGTGCCTCATATGTAATCAAGAAATCATGTAACCCGCCCCTAAGTGAACTCGGACTCAACTCAACAAGCTCGGGCGTTCGCATCCATAAATGAACTCGGACTCAACTCAACGAGTTCGGATGCCTAGTTACATTTCACGAACTCGGACTCAACTCAACGAGTTCGGACATTTGCATCCATAAGTGAACTCGGACTCAACTCAACGAGTTCGGATGCTCAACCATCCTAGTGACATGTCACTGGTATCCTAATCTATTCCTAAGGTTCAAACGGGCTTTTTTTTCCTCGATCTCACATTTGCCGTCTTCCATGGAATATCCGAACCTATACTCGGTAGCAATTCATATTTATCAAGTAGTAAACATAATTTGCATATTACTCAACATTAAACACAAAGCATAATATTTCACGATTAAAAATCAGCATATCATATAATTAACATTAATAACTTAAACATAACATTTATGCTACATTATTTACACATGAACTTACCTTGGTACCAAAATATAAAGATTTTGCAATTTAGTCCTCAATCTTTTCTTTTCCTCGATCACGACTTGAATCTCGTTTTTCTTGATCTATAATACCAAATTAATCTTATTTAATACATACATTCATCAAAACAGCATTTAATACGAACTTTGGAAAAATTACACTTTTGCCCCTAAACTTTTGCATAATTACACTTTTTCCCCTAGGCTCGGTAATTAAACTTTATTCCTTATTCTTATGTTTTTATAACATGCTGATCACTTTTCCCTTCTATGACAACATCAAATTCTCTCTCTAACATATACTTGTGACTATTAGGTATTTTTGCCGATTAAGCCCTTTTACTCGTTTTCACTCAAAATCGAGTAGCACAAGTTGTTTAACATAATTTAAAACCTCATATTCTATCATAAAACATCAAAATACACAAATTTCACCTATGGGTATTTTTCCAAATATAAACCCTAGGTTGAATTATTGCTAACATAAGCTTAATCGAGCTTCTGGGATTCCAAAAACGTAAAGAACATTAAAAACGGGGCTTGGAATCACTTACTATGGAGCTTGGAAGCTTGAAACAAACCCTAGCTATGGAGAACCCTTGATATTTCGGCCTAATGAAGAAGATGGACAAAAATTGACTTTTAATTTTGTTTTTAATTCATTTTAATAACTAAATGACCAAAATACCCTTACTACTAAACTTTCCAAAAATTCCTTCCATCTCCTAATTTTGTCCATGAACTTAAAATTGGTCAAATTGCTATTTAAGACCTCCTCATTAATATTCCAAAACAATTTCATACTAAAAACTTCTAGAATGCAAGTTTTGCAACTTATTCGATTTAGTCCCTACTTTCAATTTAAGCACTTTAGGCATAGAATTTCATCACGAAATTTTCACACAATCATACAATCATATCATAAACATCAAAATCATTGTAAAATAATTATTTCTATCTCGGATTTGTGGTCACGAAACCACTATCCCGATTAAGCCCTAATTCAGGATATTACATTTGCAGCGCCTTTAGTCATGACTCGACTGCCACTAGCACTCCCAGGGTATCTCGGAGGCCTACCACGTGGAACGGGAGCATTCGACTTTGGAGCTAATTCTTCATCTTTTTCAGCTCGTTTCAGGCAGTCTCTAAGAAAATGATCAAGAGAACCACATCTGAAACATGCGCCGCTTTTCATTCGGCACTCTCCGAAATGAAATTTGTTGCAGCTCTTACACTTCGGTTTTTGATCATCTACACTCTCCACACTAGTCACCATCGGGGAGGAAGACTTTTGACCTCATCGCTTAGAGCTTCTTGATCTACCTGAGTATCCCACTGACGAAGTGGAGCATTCATGCAGGCTCCTGACTTTCTTCGTGGAGAACAAGAGTGTTTTACCGCTGGACCTCTTGCTCGCAACTCGAGCCTCTCTCTTAGCTTGTTTTCTTTCATGACTAAGTTCTTCGGCCTTCTTGGCTCTATTGGCCAATGCAGCAAACTTCCATATTTCCAAGATCCCAATCAACAACTTGATGTCCTCTTTCAGACCTTCCTCGAAGTGTTTACACATTTCTGATTTAGTTTGGACCCATTCAGTTGCGTACTGACTTAGTCGTACAAACTCTCTCTAATATCGCTACAGTCTTGTTACCTTGTTTGAGTTCCAGGAACTCCTTTCGCTTCGAGTCCAAAAACCGTTGGCTAATATATTTCTTCCTAAACTCTGATTGGAAGAAATCCCAAGTAATATTTTCCTTTGGCACTACCGAGGATACGGTTTTGAACCAATTGTATGCAGTGTCCTTCAAAAGGGACACAGCACACTTCAAACACTCCCCGGGTGTGCATGACAAATCATCTAGAACCCGCGTAGTATTCTCGAGCCAGACCTCAGCTCTTTTAGCGTCATCATCCACTTTTGCTCTGAATTCCTCAGCCTCATACTTCCTAAGTTTATCTATCGGGGCTTTACCAATTCTCACCGGTGCCATACCTCGTGGCACATCCTCATCAGTTTGGTTAGGAGGCGGGGGAGGTCTCGGTATATTGGGGCGATTTCTTAGATAATCCCCAAACCATTCATCCATCATATCAAAGAAGGCAGCTCGGACCTCTTCTCGCCCTTTTGACATCAGCCTTCTACTACTACTAGATACAGCTTGCTGTACGAAAGCTGGAGCATGGCTCTCAGCTCCCTCGGACTCATCTTGTGCTTGATTGGAAGACATTTACTATATTCAAAACAATTTAAACAATTAGGAGACGTCACGCTATCAACACTCAAATAATGGCATGTATAGCAAACTTTAACATCCTCTACGGTACTCCTAGAACCGACTAAACCGTAGCTCTGATACCAATAAATGTAACACCCCTAACCAGTATCCAACACCGGAACAGGGCTCAAGGCATTACCGAAACTTTACACTTTCAGTATACTAACTCAGGTCACAAAATTTCATTTAAATTTGAAACTTTTCAATCATGAACATCTCGTCTCTTGTATAGGACTTCGAGACCTACAACATATTGGAAGGTAATGTGGGACAAATATGGGCACGTTCGATTAACCTTGGGCTTCTCAGAAAATTTTTCTTAACAAAAAGGGACACACGCCCGTGTAGATTGGGCCGTGTGGACTCACACGCCCGTGTACCTTGAGGCATGCCCGTGCCCTTCAATTGTGGGCAACATTGACTTATCAACACAGCCATGGAAACCTGCCCGTGCTGCCTGCCCGTGGACGAAACTATCATTTTAACACGGCCATGATGCACGCCCGCGTGGCCTACCCGTGTACAACTTTGAGCTAAAATTTTAGGTGCAGGGGACACACGACCATAACACACGCCCATGGGAGGGAACCGTGTGTCACACACGGCCTAGACACACGCCCGTGTGTCCAACCATGTGGACTTTATTAGGCTATTTTCCAAGCCTTTAGTCACCTCTTTCTACTACTTGTGTTTAGTGGTTACCAAGTTTGAGAGAAAACATAATTTTACGCTTGTAAATAACCTTAATGAAAATAGTTGTATGGAAACCTCATATCATTGGTTTCATCCATAAATGGTTATTTCCTCTTTAGTACCATGAGTTCCCGTGTTACATTATCCATCCGGAATTGGCTCATTCATGTGACTCATTGCCAATTGATAGCAACCCATCATCAATAATAAAAACCATGCATAAAATCGTAGGTCATAGCCTACTTAAATTAAGCCAATTTTCATGGCCATATACAAAGAGATAAACATATTTCTACATGCCTTTACCTGGCAAATCAAATGACACATATGATAAAATACTCAAAAGTACTATACATGCCATTTAACAAAATAAACAGAGTCTTTATACCAAAGCTTGTTTAGTTAATAGTGTGTTGACTCTCCAATTGTCCTCCAATCCTTTCGAGTCCTCGAGCTCTGTGAGATAGGGAAAAAGAGAGGGGTAAGCATTTACATGCTTAATAAGCTCGAATAACCAGAAAGTAAACTTATCGAGTAATCAGCATACATCCATATATCGAGTAATTAGCATACATCCATATCTAAATCATGAAATCATCCATTATGAAATGATTTCCTATCACATGCACTCAATCAATGAGTTAGTCACATAACAAAGCATCATGTAATTTATACAGATGAGCTCATCATTCATTGTCTTGTTAACATACATCATATTATCCCGTTGAGTTTCTAGGAAATCTCGATGGAGTACCCATTATCTGTCAATTCTTATGAATGATCATTTCACATATATGCACTCCCACGAACCTCACATCCCATGGCAGGATTACTAGTCCAGGTTAAATCCTTCATATCATGAACTTGTAAGGTGATGTCGGGACAAATACGGGTACGTTCGATTAACCTTGGGCTACTTAGAAAATTTTTCTTAACATAAAGGGACACATGCCCATATAGATTGGGCCGTGTGAACTCACACGCCTGTGTACCTTGAGGCACGCCCATGCCCTTCAATTGTGGGAAACACTGACTTATCAACACGACCATGGAAACACACCTGTGCTGCCTACCCGTGGATGAAACTGTCCTTTTAACACGGCCATGATGCATGCCCGTGTGGCCTACCCGTGTACAACTTTAAGCTAAAATTTTAGGTGCAGGGGACACACGGCCATAGCACACGCCCGTGGGAGGGAACCGTGTGTCACACACGGCCTAGACACACACCCGTGTGTCCAACCATGTGGACTTTATTAGGCTATTTTCCAAGCCTTTAGTCACCTCTTTCTACTACTTGTGTTTAGAGGTTACCAAGTTTGAGAGAAAACATAATTTTACGCTTGTAAATAACCTTAATGAAAATAGTTGTATGGAAACCTCATATCATTGGTTTCATACATAAATGGTTATTTCCTCTTTAGTATCATGGGTTCCCGTGTTACATTAATCCATCTGAAATTGGCTCATTCATGTGACTCATTGCCAATTGATAACAACCCATCATTAGTAATTAAAACCATGCATAAAATCGTAGGTCATAGCCTACTTAAATTAAGCCAAGTTTCATGGCCATATACAAAGAGATAAACATTTTCTAAATGCCTTTACTTGAAAAATCAAATGACACATATGATAAAATACTCAAAAGTACTATACATGCCATTTAACAAAATAAACAGTCTTTATACCAAAACTTGTTTAGTTGATAGTGTGTTGACTCTCCAATTGTCCTCCAATCCTTTCGAGTCCTCGAGCTCTGTGAGACAGGGAAAAAGAGAAGGGTAAGCATTTACATGCTTAGTAAGCTAGAATAACTGGAAAGTAAACTTACTGAGTAATTAGTATACATCCATATCTTAATCATGAAATCATCCATTATGAAATGATTTCCTATCACATGCACTCAATCAATTAGTTAGTCACATAACAAAGCATCATGCAATTTATATAGATGAGCTCGTCATTCATCATCTTATTAACATACATCATATTATCCTGTTGACTTTCTAGGAAATCTCGATGGAGTACCCATTATTCGTCAATTCTTATGACTGATCATTTCACATATATGCACTCCCGCGAACCTTACATCCCATGGCAGGATTACCAGTCCAGGCTAAATCCTCCATATCATAAACTCGTAAGGTGATGTCGGGGTTACAAGTCCAGGCTAAATCCCTTATAGCGACAAACACCCTTAATAAGTTCGGATATGAATTACCAGTTCAGGCTAAATTCAGACCCTAATCGAATTACTCGTCCAAGCTAAATCCACAATGCACATATATTCTTCGGGAGGCTTGATCATTCAAGGAACACCAGTCCAGGCTAGATTCCTTTCCATATTTGAGATCACGGATTACCCGTCTGGGCTAAATCCTTACTACAACACATGCAGGTTCTCAGTTCACATGTAAAACATGGTTTATCCATCAAATTCCCTTTTTAACCTCAACCGAGACAGTTATCAACAAGTCATTACCAAAGGTGCATTTCATGCATTTTCATACCATCAATAAATGCATATATCATGCATTCATAAACCATACAATTATGTATATTTTGGGTTTACTTTAAGTTATCCGAACTTACCTGGTATTCTTTTCGGGATTGTGTTTCGGTTATTCCGAAACCTTGCGTTTACCACGATTGACCTCTAGAATTTGTTCCTCGGGGTCTATAATAGCTAAATTAACTCATTAATACACTACATTATGCATTTCAAGTTTAATATCTACCCCTGGTCCAAATGACCATTTTGCCCCAACCTTTCATATTTTTACGATTTAGTCACTAGGCTCGGATAATGAAACACATGCACTTTCTATCTTACCCAAGCCTAGTTGAACACTTTTCCTTCTTATGGTAGCCCGCATTATCCATTATTTTCTCATTTCTACGACACATTTACATCTTTTGCAAAATGGTCCTTATAAGGGTTTCTCATGAAATTCAACTAGAAGAAGATGTTCAACACACATTAATCTTTCATATGCCTCCATAGTCCATCAAAACACAATCAACTCATGCATGGGTAAATTTTTAAACATGAACCCTAGCATGAAATATGGGTAGAAATGGAGAGATCAAGCTACCGGGATTTCAAAAATACAAAGAACATGAAAAACGGGGCTCGGGAGCACTTACTATTGAGCTTGAAAATTGAAGAAACCCTAGGTATGGTGTCCTCCAAATTTCGGCAGCTATGGGAAGAATATGAGCATATTTTTGCTCCATTTTTCTCTTTTTATTTCATTAAAATGCTTAATGACCAAAATGCCCTTATAGGGCTTTCTTTAAAATTTCATCCATGTAAGCCCATTTTTGTCCAAAAATTTAGAATTTGGGCAAATTGCTCTCCAAGACTTTCTAATTCATAATCTAAAGCAATTTCATACACATTGCTTCTAAAAAACCAAGTTTTGCAATTTATTCAATTTAGTCCCTAATTTCCAATTGGACATCCTATACTTAGAATTTCTTCATGAAACTTTAACAAATGCATATACACATATTCTAGGCCTCATAATAACCATAAAATAAATATTTTGATATCGGATTTGTGGTCCCAAAACCACTATTCTGACTAGGCCCTATTTCGGGATGTTACAATAATAATCTTTTACCTTGTTCAGACATAATCAAATACTCGTTAATGCTAAATCACATATAATACCTTAATTAGGTATGACAACCTAATCCACATACATGTTTATCTATTCAAATCTCATAACCAAATTGCCCAAATATACACATCCAAAATCACCAACCAACTTCTATATACAAATAGATATCACCACCTATATCATTCATCCATGACACATATCATAATAACCAAAACGAACATAAGCCATAAATAAACAAGACCGAATTCTAACATAGAAATTAGGCCATTTTTACATAGCTTAAATTACACAGAACCAAAATCCAACATTTCAAACTATAATCTAGCCTATACATGCCATAAGTTTGAAAATTTAGCATATAAAATACCGAAGATAGACGATAGTATGATAAGCTTCTCTAATGATTCTCGAGCTAGTAACTTGTATCCAAAATCTATAAAATAGAGGTAAACAAGAACACATACAGAGTAAGCTTTCATAGCTTAGTAAGTCATAAGCAAATAAACAACTTAATGACATAATCAAATCATTTAAACTAAACCAAATTATACCAACGTAGTTACTTTAAATCTTAAGCTTACAATTTCATGCATTTTATATATATTTTCACATATAAACTATTTAGGGCCGAATGTACATATACATATTTTGATAAACTATCATACGTTTTCCAAACCAAAATATCTTTATCATAGCTAGTACATATACATTTATGTACATATATTCATAAACCAAAGATAACAATCGCATACATATTCATATTATATGTCCGAGTACACATAAATATATATAAGCAAAATATCCTTCAATTTCACGCTAAATATCATTATGTAAACACATTTACTTTTACTCATGAATCAAAATATAGCTTTTTATGCATAAGCATAGTAATGACTGAATGAACACTTTCATATATAAAGATACATTAACAAACTATCATTCAATGGCCAAGCCAAAACTTCTTTATTATACCAAATACACATACACTTTTATGTATATACTCGTAAGTCAAAGTATAACAATCATATATATATTTATATCAATGGTTGAATATATTACCAATTGCATATATTCACAAATAATTTCATTAATTTTCATATTATTTAGTTACAAGGTCGGATCCCTTTTTTTCACATTCACATAAATTCTTACTTTACTTCAAGCATGTTTTGCAACAAATATTAAGTAACTTACTCACTTTGTTTCAAATAGATAATAAACCAATTCATACCTGATCATTTTAGCTCACTTTTGCACACTTGTTCTCAACTTATCAATGCCTGATGAACCATTCGAAATTGGATAGGACACTCGGATAATCACACATATATCTTACAATGCCAACGTCCCATATGTGATCTTACATGTAACCACATATCGATGCCATTGTCCCAGATAGGGTCTTACTCATACACATATATCGGAGTCACATATCGATGTCATGGTCTTACTCGCACATCACATATCGAAATTCTATGTCATGATATATGTGTCCTAGCTATTCCTAAGGTTCATACGGGGCTTTCGGACGTCGTAACTCGGTCGAAACGAATTCAAAAATATAGTAGCCAAGCTTGTATACATTCGGCTATTGTAGATATAAATTCAAATATTTCATTTCAGCATATATAAGTCACATTTAATTAAAATTAAATATGTCTATTTGCTTATAAACTTACCTCGGACGATGGAAAACGGAACGCGACAACTAGTCGACAACTTTCGTTTCCCCCCAATTCAAATCCGATTTCTTTGGTTCTTGATCTAAACATATTTAAATTAAGCTCATTCAAACATATTTTCATTCAATTTAGTCCAAAAACACTTAAATAGACAAATTACCATTTTACCCCTAACATTTACAATTTTTACAACTTAATCTCTATTGCACAAAACACAAATATACAAAATTTCAAGATACCCATGTTTGGCCGAATATCCCTAGTGTTCGTACAAGTCCATATATTTCATTTATTTCACATTTTAGTCCCTCAAATTATTATTTTTGCAATTTAGTCCTATTTACTCAAAATCATCAAAAACTCCAATACAAAATATGTTAATCTAAAACATATCTTTCATATTTTATCATCAAACAAAAAAAATCACAAGCTATCAACAACGGCACAACTCAAAACATTCATCAAAATAAAAAATTAAAGCATGGATTTTGTAGTACTCGAAGCAATGATTTCAAAAACGTAGAAATTATCAAAAACCAAACAAAAAACGAACCTTGTTTGAGCTTGAAAGGATGGTTGAACCTAGGTTTCTCTTTTTCTTTTCTTTTGTTTATAATTCCAGTCAAAAGAATGAATAAAACATGGCTTTCTTTTATGATATAATAACATATATTAATGTTTTTATTTAATTACATTTTTATCCTTAATAAAATTATAACTAAATCATATATTATAAGCCCATTACCGTCCACCCTTTCTTAAAATGGACTAATTGCAAGATAAAGACTCCCATTAATAAAGCCATTAACAACTAGGTCCCTTTTAGAAATAACCACCAAATTTTCATTTTATGTGATTAAGTCCTTTTATTAAATCGAACACTCAAACGATAAAATTAAATCACGAAAATTTCACAGATATAAATTCACATAAAATAAACACAAAAAATAATTTTTAAATATTTTTCTGACTCAGATTCATGGTCCTAAAACCACCATTCCAATTAAGGTCTAAATCAGGTTGTTACAACTCTCTCCCCTTAGGGATTTTTGTCCCTGAAAATCTTACCGATGAATAGGTTTGGGTAATGTTTTCTCTTTGCATTCTCTGGCTCCCACGTTGCTTCTTCAACTTCGTGTTTATGTCACAGCACTTTAACTAACTATTTTTTTTTTGCAATTCTTTAATCTCATAAGTCAGAATGCGAATCGGTTCTTCCTCATATGTCATATCGGACTTAATCTCAATCTCAGATGGATTAATCACATGTGAGGGATCAGATTGATATCTACGAAGCATCGAAACATAGAATACATTGTAGACCATTTCTAACTCAGGTGGCAACAACAGTCTGTAAGCAACCGGCCCGATATGCTCTGTAATCTAATATGGCCCAAGAAATCTTGAACTCAATTTGCCTTTACGACCAAATCTGAGTATTTTCTTCCACGGTGAGACTTTCAAGAAAACTTTATCTTCGATCTGAAACTCTATATCTTTCGCTTCAAGTCCGCATAAGATTTCTGTCAATCTGATGCTGCTTTTAGACTTTCACGAATCATTTTCATCTTCTGTTCAGTTTCTTTGATCAAGTCAACCCCGTGTATCTTATTTTCACTGAGCTCAGTCCAATACAATGGTGTACGACATTTATTATCGTACAAAGCCTCATAAGGTGTCATCTTGATACTTTATTGAAAGCTGTTATTATACGCAAATTTAGTCAGAGGTAGGTATCGTTCCCACATACCTTCGAACTCCAGAATGCAACATCTCAACATATCCTCAATTATCTAAATGACTCATTCAGGCTGACCATCTGTTTGCGGATGGAAAGAAGTGTTGAAATGTAATTTCATACCTAAAGCATCTTGTAATTTCTTCCAAAACTGCGATATAAACTCCGGATCTCTAATTGATATAATAGAAATAAGTACCCCATGTAATCTCACAATTTGAGAAACATATAACTCAGCAAGCTTATCAAGTGATTAATCAATGCAAACCGAAATAAAATGAGCCGATTTAGTCAATCTACTCACAATAATTCAGATTGCATCTTTCTTGCTCGGTGTCAACGGTAAACCAAATACAAAATCCATCGTAACTCTGTCCCATTACCATTCAGATATCATGATTGGCTAAAGCAACCCAGAAGGTTCCTAATGCTCTTTTTTTTTTAACAGCTCTAACCATATGGAATCACAAGATATCTCTATATACTCCATTATTAGAACGTACTACAACCTGTTCATTGACACATGACTGAGGTTCGTAAACTTTTAATTCAATTTAGGCTAAATCAGAACTAATATTTCAGTGGATAATGTCTTCATGCAAAAGAAAGCTTCAACAATTGAACTAACTTTAATTTACCACGACATTTCTCAGATAAAATTGTTCTGATAGACATAATTCTGTACTAAGTCCTCAAAAATACAAGTTCTTCTTCCATATTACCCTTCAGAACACACAAGTACATTCAAAGCTTATTTCCGATTTGGTGGATAGATTCAAACTCATATAACCCAGTTATATTTTCAATCTAATAATTTAAGATTAGCTTAAACCATATAATCGGCCTTTTCGAAGAAATTCTTTCTTCTCGTTAGAAAGAATAATCTAGACATATCATTACACAGATGCCACAATCATCAAATAGAAATCATAATGTCATAATAAGATTGTCATCTTACCCGTAACAATAGGTAATATCCCGGCTGTTATCGAAGCATCTGAACCCAGAAGAAAATCAAATATGATTTGGACAGCAACCAATGCAGGAGCACAACTTTTATAACTCTGATAACGGTACTGCAGTACTCCCAAATTTCAGAACAAAAATTATAATTATAATAGATATAACCATTTCCGTCAAAAAAATATCCCATTTAGAACGATATCAACCCCGATGATATCATAGAAAATGTCCAGAAAGAACAATGTCACTCATAAATACTAGAATCCATAGTAACAGAAGCAATATAATCTTCACATATTTTTAATAGAACAATAGCCAGCAAAAATAGAGTATTAGCATCATACAAATTTTACCATCGACTTTCATGCCGACACAATGAAATAAATATCAGAGAAAGACAGAATAATGTCGAACATAACCCAAACAGACCAACGATGCTTTCGTCTATAAATATATTTAGTTAATGTTCTCATACAGTAAGAATTCTTTCTGAAATTAAATAGTTAAATATATTTCTAAAGAAAAATGTACACGTAGAATACTCAAAATAAGTCATAGTAACTGCCCGACTATAACCACTACACTCAGCCATCAATGCAATTCAACCTTTTTTTTTAACTGTCTAATTCTACCATTAGAATTTTCATATTATCCCTTCACTAACAGAAGTCAATTCAGAAAAGCTTCTAACTAATATTTTCCCTAAATAACATTCTTGAATAGGTTTTTTGATCAGAGATAACTTCTCCCTTACCAATGACGTCACATAATCTAAATAATCTTCAGAACTATCCAATGTCTCTTTTAATGCTATCTTCATTTGCTGATTCAATCTCTTTTCTAACCACATTATTAATCTTCCAAACACGGACTTTTGTAACTCCATACTCTTGAGCTTATTCAACCCAAATCTTATAGATTTCATTTAAACATTTCACTAATAAGGGGGGTGATGCAGTAAAGCCTCAAATTTAATTTACACATAATGCACATAACATAGACTATCACAAGTAACCAGTTCATTTCAAATTTCACATGAATACAAGCAGCAGGAAGAGATGATTGATTCTAGTGCTACAGAATCAATCAATAAGGAAGAGTTGATTCCCTTATTTCTGCCGTGTTGATTTGGATACTAATTCTGGTTTAGCCGGGGTAAACATGAAAACATCTCATACCTAACAACGTTTTAAAGTCGACACTACTGTCGCAGGGTAGAAGACCAGAGAGAGCGATATTTGTTTCATGGAAAATAAACAAGACAATAAAACTTAATTGACTTACAAAATAGCAAGTTATTTTCCAGAAAAAAAAATTGTTTTATGAGTCATTTTATTTTTATATTTTTGTAATAAGTTTTTATTTTAATTTTAAAATATTAAAATATTAAAAATCAAATATTAAGCCATAGAGGTAACCCACGGTAAGGGCACCTTCTCAATAAATCCTTATACCTCTCCCATGCATCGTAAAGGGTAAAGGGATTCTAAATCCATTTGCACGAAGGAAGAGATATCATTCCTCAGCTTGGTTGTCTTAGCCGGTGGAAAGTATTTTAACAAAAATTTCTCAAAAATTTGCTCCCATGTAGTTTTAGAACCACATGGTTGGGAGTTCAACTACTATTTAGCCTTATTCCTCAACGAGAAGGGAAACAACTGAAGGTGAATGGCATTGTCAGAAACGCCATTTATCTTAAAAGTGTCGCAGAATTCTAGGAAATTAGCAAAATGAGTATTTGGGTCATCGTCCTGCAAACCATCAAACTAAACAAACTGTTGAATCATTTGAATAGTGTTAAGTTTCAGTTCAAAATTATTTGTAGCAATAGCAGGTCAACAATACTTGATTTAGCCCTAGTTAAATTGGGCTCGGCATAATCGTACATAGTACAAGGAGCAGGATTTGCTACAACTATAGGAGATAGTTGGTTATTCTGATTTTTAGCCATCTTTTCAGTAATAATAATAACTTCCTCTTGCTCTTCTACTGTACTCTGTCAACTCTGCCTTGCTTCTCTATGATTTCTACGAGCTGTATTTTCGATTTCACTGTCAAATACGAGAGGTCCTGACGGGTTTCTTCTATTCATATACTAAAAGAACCTACTAGAAACAAACAAAAAGAAAATTAGTAAATAGAATTAAACTAAAAACAAAAAGTTAAAATGCAATAAAATAAAAATGGCTAAAGTAATAACAATTAAGTGTTCCCCGGAAATGGCACCAAAAACTTGATGATGATTTACTTAACTAACTAAAATCACAACAAAGGCAAGCGTACCTATCGAATAATAGTATAGCTGGTGAGTAGGGAATATCGTATCCACGAGAACTAAAAGTACTAGTACTTACTATCTTTCTATTATCTAGCCTGTAAATTGAAGAAGTTTGTTTTAAACCTAAAATTATTTAAACTAATTATTAAGAACTTGACAGAGAATAAAGTAAGAAAATAATCGAATAAACCAATATGAGAGACAATACCTAGGAAAGACTCCACCTAGACTTCACTTATTATTCTGAATCTGAATTAAATGATTTATTCACTTGCGTTGATCCGTAGAAATCCATAAATTATATTAATATCTCTTTCGAGAGTAAAAATAACTGATTCTAGGTTGATTAATTGAAATCTCTTTCTAATTAAAACCGTTATTGTCGCATTAACTCGATCAATGGATCCCCCTATTAGATTTGACTCTAATCTGGTAGATTTATGTCATCTTATTTCTAGAATTGCATGCAAATCCACTCAATTATGGCAGATCTACTCTTAAACAGGGACTTTTGCTCCACTGAATTAAGCACATCAATCATGAATTAATATCCTGAAAACATTAAAACATGTATAAGTACACATAATTGAGATCAAGAAATCAAGTATTTATCATGTAATTCAGAAAATAAGATAACAAGATTCGTCATAAGTTTCATCTTCCCTAGGTATCTAGTGAATTTAGTTCATACTTTGGGAGGAAAACATCTTTAAATTAGGAATACTACAAAACATAAAGAAACCCAAAAACTTCTAGAGAAGTTGATTGGAGATCTTCAATCTTGAAGGAGATCCCGCTTCTAAGTTGATTCCAACGGCATTCTTCCATTAATTTCTTCGTTCTACTCTCCGTCCTCCCTAGGTCCTCTTCTAGTGTGTATTTATAAACTTTAAAATGCTTAGAAACCCTAAAAATTGGCTTTTTCTGCGTGTTTGGGAAACAGGGAGCGAAATTGACACGGGCTGGGCGTGTGGCCATCCCGTGTGTCTCACACAGGCGTGTGCTCAGCCCGTGTGGGAATGGCCAGACCGTGTGGATCCTGAAAGTAGCTTGTTTTGTCCGATTTTGGCCCGTTTTCTGCTCCTTTTGCTCCCCTATGCTCTCCTAAGTATAGAAATACAAAATTAGAGGATTAGGAGCATCAAATTCACTAAATTATATAATAAATCATCCAAAAATACATCAAGAATGGGATTAAAATATGTTACTTTTATATCTTATCATCAATTATTCTTCTTCTCCTTCTTGCAATTTTCGGTGTTGAAGAACAAAAATGACAATGTTTATTTTCTTCCTTTCCATTATGTATCGTTTTATTTTATATATTTTATACTTTAGTTAGTATTAAAATTTTAATATTATTTAAACAAACATTCCACCTACCGTCCATTAAATTTCTAAAATGGTATATTTGTCATTTTAGACCTTGGTTTAATTGCTATATAAGTCCTCAAGCCTTTGGCCAATTAAAAACCGACAATGATAACATTTTTACAATTTGGTCCTCGTGCCTTAATTAATTATCAATTCAATAAAATTTCCTATAAAAGATTCAATTCACCTATAATATAGCTCCATAAATATTTTATAAATTCTAAAACTAAATTTTCCAACACCACTAGAAGTAATCAAATTTAATTTAATAAATCCTTAATTAACCATAAACTAATCATCATTAACTAAAGATAGTGGAATCTTCCATCATCATTCACCAACTCATAATACAAAATGGTTTATTTTTCACTTTAGTCTTTTAGTAATATAAAAGTCTATAACGATTAAATTTTTACGATTTAGTCCCTGTATCCTAATTAATCATCAATTCAACAAAATTACTAGACCAAAATTTAATATATTACTATATTAACCACATAAATATTAATATTTAATATTTAAAAAATCGAGTTACAAAAACAAGATTTCGAGACCATATTTTTCGATACCACTAAAAATATGCTATTAAACTGGCAGAGAAAAACAAGTCTATTAAACATTTTCATAATAATAATAATATCAATTTATCCATTTCCTAAACGCATAAAAATAAATTCACATTTTAAAAATAATGTCCGGGTAATATATGAAGGAATTAAGTTCGGACACATAAATACACAACCTAATACTAAACAATCAATGAAAAGACTGCTAAAAATTTGCAGTGCGCAAATAATCGTGACTTAACCATTCGACACTCCAAATGTGTGATAACTATACTCCAAGATGTTTAAGGCAATCCATAAAATATAAAAAATAATACGACAACCTCTATGTTCTATAGCATTTTGACTATTTTCGAAAAGATTACAACACATTTTAGTGTGCGGTGAATAAAATTATAAACATTTAATAAGCATAATTAAAAGCATGAAATAAATTTGAAAATATTTTAATTGTAATATAAGGTGAATTAAAATATAAAGCTTCATCTAATCTTTGTTTTACCCTTTTCCATGGAAGTCTCCACGTCTTTGTTAGCTTCGAATCAAAATTTTGCACACGAATTAACTAAAAAATATTCTAAATATTTAATTAAACATTTAATATGGGGTGATGTAGCGGAGCTTATTCACTTCCAAAATGAAAATAAAAACGTTTTCAAAATACAATCATAACATTCCCCACGTCACTTGGAAACCACCAAGGCAACTTGATAGCAAAATTAAAGGAATTTTGGAACAACACTTGAGCTCCTTAGTGGGTATAAATTGAAGCGAAATCAAATTAATCGTGTAATTGGCACTATAATAACAACCTCTGAACAGCTAAAATATGATAGCAACTCAATGAAGCAAAGGTTATTCTTAACAACAATAGGAGTTTTTAAAAAGACAAGGTAAATATTGACCAAAAACCAAGGTTATTAGCTGCACTAAGCAGCCACAGAAAGACGATGGAGCATAACGGTGGTGGAAAATAGGGCAGCAACCAAGTGCAATTGTGAGCTGAAATCGGTCGCAAATTGCAGCAATTATTAAGTGAAAAACAGTCGCCATTGAGCATGCACCTATTTCGATGCCAAATAGCAAGCTTATAGCTGCAAATTAAATGGGAAACAAGCCTGCCATGGAGAAGGGGTAAGCGTTCGATCGAATCGAATGAAAAAATTTCGAGTTGATGAATTCTATTTTATCATCATAATTCGATTTAAATTTTTCGAATTGAATTGAATATATTTGTTCGGGTTAAATTAAAAAAAATGACTTTGGATCCTTGAAACCATTGTCACCCACCATAATCAAAATTGTCTACCTTAATCAAATTTGTTATTAAATTTCATCTCCTCATAATTTATTTATTAATCTTTTATGTACAAGTTAGTAATGTCGAAACCATTTTTTAAAGGGATGTTAGAAAAATAGGGATCGACTTTTGAAAAACAAAAATGTGAGTCGCCACCAACCTTTTTAGGTGTGATTAGATCACCTTATAAAACATTTTGGTCTACGAAAATTAAGAAAACAGGTTCGGGAGTCAGTTACGTACGAGGAAGGATTAGCACCCTCGCAACGCCCAAAATTGGTACCAAATTGAATAGTTTTCTGTCTTAATGTCAAAAATTTGAAAGGATTTAAAAATAGGATCCCTTTTTTTAAAACTGGAATTATTTAAGTTGAAAAATAGAGATTCCTTAGCTCCGAAAGAATACAAACATCACATCCAGCATGATAGGACACGATATTCTTAAACTCTCGTGACTGAAATCATCTCGTGATTTACAAAATCTATTTAGAAGGATACTTTAGACATTTAGACAAACGGGAAATCGCAACCCAGCATGTTAGGGCACTATTTCCCGAATTTCTAAATACGAAAAACATTGCCTCATTTTAGAAAAACGTTTGGATAAAATATGACAATTAAATGAAATATATTTTTTTAAAATAATGATTTGAGTAAATTTTAAAAAATAATTTACTAAGAGTAATACTAAAAAAAATTATTAAAAAATGAAAGAGTTTGATATGATACTAAAATTATGAAAAAATTAAAATATATAAAAAAATTCGGGAAACATGGATTAAATCAAAATAAAAAGAGTTAAAAAACGAAGATGAACAAAGAATAAAATAAGAACAAACCGTAGAAAATAAGAACGTAAGAGGGAGAGAAATTTGAGTGAAAACTCTCAAAAATTTTTATTGTTTCCCAAAACTCCAGTGTGTTTACAATGAAGGGAGAGGCCTCTATTTATAGTTGAACCTCCGCAAATCCAACAGTACAAATCAATTACATCAACAGTTAAGATTAAAAGGTATCTACAAATTAAATCTCTAAGATTACAAAATCATATCTTCTAAGATTACATATCATATCTAATATTGCAATCATATCTAAGATTGTATCATATCTAAGATTGCATATCATATCTAAGATTGCATATCATTGAAGATTATACTTCCATATGAGTCAAGCTTGTAGATGGACTTTAAATCTTTTCAAGTAATGGGCCATTCCGATCGGGCCAAATTACATTTGTAATTCTGGACTGAACTTGGACTTCGTTTTTTTTTTTGGGTTTATTATTTTTATTTTTGGACTTATTTATGGGCCCGGGCAAAATTGAGTGTCTACAATTAACAACCAAAAATCCGGCTAGAAGTTTCAATCGGATCCCGAAGGTCACTTTGAACACCGAAGTGATCCTAAAACAATTTACAAAATATCTGCTTAAAACTCAATCCAAATACACTTTTCTTAACTTGAGCTAAATCGTTTAACAATTTATACGCTGATTTTGTAATCAAATCGGATTTATTAATTTTAAAGACCAACGTTACGAAAGTTATTTGTAGCAGAAAATGTTATATTTTACGTTTAAATGCAACACATAAACTAGTACTAAGTATTTAGAATAATTACATTGTAACAAAGTAAAACCAACGATTTCGGTAATCAAAAACCACATACGAAAATGTTATACCAAAATTTAATTTAAAAACCACATTAAAAAACTTCAAAACAAATTATCTCAAAAATTCCCATACCACAGTGCATTTAGACTCATTTGTAAAAACAAAAGTGCATAACTTTAATAATTCATAACAAAAGTGCCAAATCAAACTTCCTTCAATTCAGAAATCGAATCCCAACCCAGAATGCAGACCTATATAGAATTAAACAGATAAACAAACGAAATCTGACAAGCTCATATTCGATTTTTTTCCCTATTCATTAATCATATTGACAAATACCTCAGTTTAGTAGAATTATAGTCAAACATTTTCATACAAAATTACCAAACGGTGGAAGCAACATAATTGTGACAATGTTTCTCATTACATAATGCTTAAGCACTCATGCATGCAGTAAAGTTAAACCATACACATTCATTTATACAAATAAATTCAGGAAAATATACCCCTTACTCGACCTTTCTTGATCAATAATGGTGTCTCAAACACTCCTACAAAGGCTTAAATGAGTAAAGAATTACTCAGGGGCTAAACTGAGTCAAAATACAAATAGGTGATAAAAACTGCAAATTAGGACCACACGACCGTATGGCCAGGCTGTGAGGAAATGCTCAGATCGTGTGACAGGGATACACAGCCATCTGACTGAGACACACACCCATGTGACAGGACACAGTCGTGTGGTTGAAGGAAATGTCTGTGTGAGTGAGGTATATAGTTGTATGACCAGATCGAGTGACCAAATTAAAACATTTAAGGAGTAGGAAAGACACGACCGTGTGACTGACATACAACCTTGTAACTCTCTAACACGTGTGACCAAATTAAAACATTTAAGGAGCAGGAAAGACATGGCCGTGTGACTAGCATATTTGCCCGTGTAACTAAAAGATGTGCGCATGTGCGACTGACTAAATTTTCCCAACACGAGTCACATGGCCGAGTGACTATCCCGTGTGACCCACTCCAAACCGTGTGACTCGATATTTACTTAATTCCTAAAGCAGAACACAACCGTGTGAACCACCCGTGTGCAGCACACGCTTGTGTGGTTCATAAACCACCCCAGAATCGACTGAAAAACATGAGATACAACATAGAATTAATCCCCTAATTATTGTAATTTTAGAAACATACTTGAATTACGCTTCCAAAACACTACGAATCAACCAAGCATCTTTAATAACCCGACCTGAAACTTAGTACGAGAGCACACAAAAACTCATATAGATTTCGATCGAAATCATACCTAAAAGAAACAAAGAGACTAACGTAAAAACTTAACTTAATGGCACTTACCCTCACCCAATTCAACTCTTGATCGAACAAAGAACGGGAGGACAACCAAAATTTCTAAGAGATAGCAATTGTCAATGTCGTAAAAATGAAAAAGAATAAAAATTGGAGAACCAAAAAGAGAAACAAGAAAAACAAAGAAATACAAATAAAAATCAAAGAAAATTGGGAGAAGAGAGACTAACGTGAGAAAGATGGAGAATTTGAGATATTTTTGGGTTTTTTTTAAATAAATTAAAATAACTTAATTAATCTTTAACAAACCAATCATATTTATTTCTTTAAAGAAATTGAAACTAAAAACAAATTTTAACCAATCACGCACCAGGACTCGAGCCCAAGATCAAAAGAAAACTAATGCTTAACCACTAAACCACTAAGCTCATCATTATCTCTAAAATGTAAAAACTCACTAAAGATCCATCCGATCTGTTGACACTCGCCAAAAGACCTTAATTCTTCTAACCCCAAAATATCGTGGTGTTATAGGGTTAATTTATTTGCTTGCTTGGTGATTTCAATTATCTTCTAACTATTTTAACTATGTATTTTGAAATTAAAAAATATATTAAATGTAACAAAATGTGATTTTGAATAAAAGTTATTTTAAAGATAAAATATGAAATTGATACCAATATAAAATTTTAACATGAATATTTTATCGCATCATTAATAATTCAATTTTAACAAAAAAAATTTAAAGATTCAATATGATTAAATAATTCAATAATATAAATAGTAAAAAATGTGAAGTTTAATTTAATACTATAAATGATAGATATAAAAAAATTATTACTATTTAAGTTTAGGAATTTTTTTGGATGATTTTTATTTTTGATTTGGGGTAAAGGGTGATAAGTAAAAGTTTAAGGGAAAAATAAAAAAGTTTTGGAGGTTTGGGGAGTAAAATTTTAGGGGAGAAATATTTAAAAAAAATTGGGTGAAAATGGATTTGGGTAAAGAAAGTAAATAGGGAAGAAATTTTGGAGAGAAAATATTCAAAAAAAAATAATTGGGGAGAAAATGAGTTTGGGGTAGAGGAGGGGTTGGGATGGGAAAAGAGTAAAAGTGGGATGGGAAAAGTTTTGGAAGGAAGTGGGAGGGAGTAAAAATTTGGTGGGGAAAGTAAAAAAGTTTGAGGGTTTGGGGTAAAAATATAAAATATTATAATTTGGTATTTAGTTTATTCGAATTCGAAAACTCAACTCGATTCAAACTCAAAATTCAAAAAAAATTCGAGTTGACTCAAATAACATTGAAATTCAATTTTTTTCAATTTTTTCGAGTCAAATCGAGTTTTGTTCACCTCTACCATGGAGGGTAAATAAAGTAGCAAAAATATTTGAATTAAAACATGTCATAAAAAAATCATTTTAGTTCTTTATTTAACTTTTTCCTTTTTGTAACTCTTAAACTTGCATTGTTGATCAAATCATCTCAAAATAAATGAAAAAGTTAAATGTTAACTTTATTGTCGTGACATCTACATGACCATCCACATTAGCAATTAATTAATTTTTTTAAAAATTAAAAAATATTTTTATATTTTTAATCATTTTTAATTTTTAAAGTAATTTTTATAATTCACTTCTAATCTTGCTTCCATCACCATCTTCTACATTTAAACTTAGGGTTTTAAGTGGGCAATGAGAGAAAATTTCTCATTATCTTTATTGCTTTATTTGAGGATTGTTATATGTGTGGGCATTAGTTTGACGAGAAACATATTCATATTTAAGTGAAGAAAAAGCAATCGTAACTTTACCCATCAAAAGGGTAAGTACTCGTGGATTTTCAAGCTTACCTTAAAATCCAGATTAATCTGAGATTTTAATAAATGGATGGATTAAGTGGGATGCATATGTCTAGACTCAAAATCCATGGCTGTTGAAATATTTAGTAAGTTAAACAAAGATGATACTAATAAAGATTGACTTTACCTAGATGAGAATAAGCTATGAATGTGCCATAACAACTGTAATAATATATTGGTGAGATGATGAAAATAGATTACAATGTGATTACTTGTCAGAATTAGCATAAAGTGAATGAAATTAAGTTATATTATATGAGACTTGATTGGCATAGGATGGAAATGATTATGCTATAAAAGTGTAATATGTGACTTAGGAAGGCAATGAACTGTTTAATGAGATATCATAGGTGAGAATTTAATAAATGCTCAATGAGCAACTATATGTGTATATTGATGTGAATATAAAATTGTCATAAGACGTTGATAATATGTGCATGTATATATGTATTCGAAATATGGTAAAAATGAAATAAAGAAGTGATAAATTGCTGTACGAGAACTTATGGTATATGAAGTGTGATGTGAGATTTGAAAATAGTAATGGCATGTGTATTGAGATTTCTGCATTGGAAAAATGAAATGGGATGCGGAATGATGTGTATATGAATATGAGAAAATTTTATATGATATTAATGCTGCTTAAGTGATGTAAAAATTGTTAATAAATATAATTACTTTTGTAAACTTTGTAGAATAGTAAAGATACGATTAGAATATTAATAGGAATTAATGTGCGTGTTTGTGATAGAAGACTATGATATGTTGCCTTATGCAATTGCATAACTGCATTTTTAGCCCATTTATAGGATGTTTGGATGGATGCGTTACTAGCACAATGCAATTAGGGTGTGCAGTTGGTAATCTGAGTGCTTAAGTTATATTTTACTAAGGTTATTTAGAGTCATGAACTTAATCTGAGATGATAAATTGTTTGATAAGTGTATATGTTTTAAGCAATGAAATTGAAGTT
The DNA here is from genome assembly GCF_007990345.1 of Gossypium hirsutum. Taxonomy (NCBI): domain Eukaryota; kingdom Viridiplantae; phylum Streptophyta; class Magnoliopsida; order Malvales; family Malvaceae; genus Gossypium; species Gossypium hirsutum. Next base: position 41,338,229 of record NC_053432.1, read on the forward strand.
AAAAATGGTTTGTTTCAATGAATAATATAAAAATGAGTGAATAATAAAATACTGAGAAAGCCAATTACAAAAATGAAAATTTGAAAATCTACATAAAAATAGTGACTATGAAGTCAAATTAATTGAATTGGTTTATGTTACATCCCAAAAATCGGGTTAGTAGAAATTGAGTTAATGAATTGAGACTGGTTATGGTCAAATCTTTTTAGATGATCTTTTGCTCATTTGATAATAAATAAATATTAAGTATAGTGATTGAGTAGTAATGGAGCTATCCTTATGATATGTGTTTGAATCTCTTCCCTCACATTATTTTATATATGGTGCAATTTTGCTTCAAACCTTAACAAAGGTCACACCATGCTTTTAAATTAAATTCTATAGTTTGAGAATAAGGAGTAATGTGGTTAAGTGGTTAGTTAAATTCCCAATGGTCCTAGGTTCAAGTCTTAACATTTTCCATATTTTATTTAATTTTTTTGGCAACTTTTGCATGGGAAAAAGCTTCCATAACCGTCCACTCCTAGTTACCATGCCAAGGAAGATCCTTTTCTCTTTGAACTAGTTAACTTTCCCTCTTAAACCCCCCATTTTCACTCTCATGATCTCTTTTTTGCTCCTTTGTCCCCTAAACATGCCTATTTTCTTCACCATTAACTTGTGTCACATACATTGAACCTGGACAAGGTGAATTACACCTTTTGATGTTCTTTTTTTTTTCCTTTCTCTCCATTTTTGCCACCCTCCTCTTTTCTCCTCCCTTTCCTCTTTATTTTTCTTTCATTTTACCTCCTCAACAAAGTCTTTTTCTTTAATTCTTTCACATCTCCTCAATTCCTAGCCAATCGCACCACCACCTCACCACCACATCTCCACCGTCAGACCAACACCGTCACCTTCACAACCTTGCTACCTCCATTGACCACCAATTTTTTTCACTATTTTCTTCTTTTCTTCTTTTCTCATATTCTCTTTCGTAATCAACCTTTTTTATTATTCAACATCATATCTCAATTTTATTGAAAGGTTTTATTGTTAATCTTTTCTAATCTATCTTTTTTTATTCTTTGTTAGTTAAGAATCCTCCTCTTTAGAAGTGTATTTCTTGTTCGTACATGAAGTGTTTATTTGAAACCCAGGATCCCTACTCTATCCTTTAGAGGTGATTCTACTTAATCATTTATTCGAAAATATTACTAAAAATGTCAATATACTAACATGGTATTAACGTTTAACTAAGGATTCAAGGGTTGATCTCCTCTCTTAGAGTTGGGAAATAGAATCGTTATTATCGGGTCATACAAATTCAAATGCGGGTCTAAACCGATACAAGATATATATAACATTAACAATTCCTAAAAAAAATATTATTATTTGATTTTTGATTTATGTTAATACTTTAAGTATTCTAAAACGAGAGACTAAATCGAGGAATGTCAGAGCTCGATTCACACTATCAAACGATTGTTTTAGGTATACTTGGTTTCAATATTTTGAGTATGGCATGTATAGGGACTTGGTCATTTTGTTACGTGTCATATTCATTTAGCCAAATGTGTTGGCATTGTAATGGTTAATAATTCATTTTGTATATGGTCATTGGAAATTGGCTAATACTATTCTTATTGGTCATTAGTATGCTTGTATGATAATGCTTATCATGAAGATGAAATTGACATGAATGGAAAAGAAAGAATGTGATGATTATGCATTATAGTTGTTAGTATGTGCAAATGATGTATTGATATCTTGTTTGTGGCTAATTTGGTTGTATGTATATGCTTGGATTGGTGTTGCTTGTTGTTATGTAGGTTGGTGCAAGTAAGGGTGGAAAAATGGCTTGGTAAATAGCCTTCTTTCATCCACACGGGCAAAGACATAGCCGTCTGTGTCAACCGTGTGAAGGACATAGCCTAGGGACATGGGCGTGTGAAGTTTGCACCTATTTTATGAAAAAATTTGAAATTTAAATTCGCCACACGGCCTATCACAGGTGTGTGATTTGGCCATATGACTTCAGTTTATTGATGACATCATAAACAGAGAGTTACACAGGTAAGGGACATGGGCGTATGTGACCACACGGCCTACCCACACAGACGTATGACTCCTATTTTGATGAAAAATATTCCAAGTGTTAGGAAGTTTTCTGAAGTTCCCGGTTTAGTCTCGAACCATTCCTAATGTATGTTTTGGGATTTGTTGGCTCGTTTAAAGGACGATATGAATGTTTTCAAAAAGTTTTAAATTTGAGTGGAAATTCATGTATCAGCTTTGAGTGTTTGCTTGAGTTTAAGTTCGGTAACGCCTTGTACCTTGTTCCAGTGTCGAATGAGGGTAAGGGGTGTTACAGGCCGTGTGGACTTTTGAAGTAGGGACATGCGGCCGTGTTCCAGTCCGTGCCCATGCCCGTGTAACTCACTGACTTGGGTCACCCGGCCACACGCCCATGTGCCAAGCCATGTACCCTTCGAAATAGCCTCACACGTCTGTGTGCTAGGCCGTGTAGCTGCCTGACTTGCAACCCTTTGTATTCTACAAAGGACACACAGCCGTGTCACCTAGCTGTGTGTCACACACAGTTAAGACACACGCCTATGTCTTTGGCCGTGTGGACAAGAATTCAGCCATTTTCAAGCCAATTCTTTTACCCAAATTATGCACACTCGTGCAACTCAAATGCACCCAATTTAAGCTCCAAAGTTGTACCTAAAATTTACATAAACACGATTATACAATATGATAATAATTCATACAACCAATATGCCCTTAGGCACCTCAAGCTACATGACAATAAATGAGTCCAAACACAAGCAACCATAGTCATTAATAACTTAATATTTGCAATCCAAATTCAATACCATTTCATACCATATTTGCCATATTCCAACATACCAAAAATGATCATTCATATTATGTATTTACTTGACCATTTCAACACAAAACATTCAAGTACCAAAATGACAATACATTAACCATTATAAAGCCACATATACATACCAAAACATATTGACTATAATATCAACCAAAACACCTATACAGGTCATTATAACCAAGACTTAAAAACATCAAAATCTACCGATACAGTTGATGCATAGTGTAATAGATCTCCGATGACTTTCCAACCCGATCGAGCTTCTGATTAACTACAAAACATGGAAAAACAATTTAAGGTAAGCAATTCATGCTTAGTAAGTTCGCAACATATATAATTTGAACTTGTCATTACATTACAAAATCTTATAACACATATAAATCAATCCAATATAACAATAGCTCATATTTAAGCTTAAACATATGAAATTATGACATTCATTGTCACATAAGTACACAATTTCTACCTTCCAACCTAATAAGGTAACTTGAATTGAAAACTCTTATCGAAGCTCACACGAAGTGCTAACACGATGGTTGGTACCATCCCTTTTCATAATTTGATAGTCAGAGATATCCTTTTTCATTTTTCGATAACTAAAACTATCCCTTTTCATAATTTTGATGGTCGTCACCATGCCTTTTCATATTCAATTGTCGAAACCATCCCTTTTCACAATCGGTAGCCAAAGCTATCCCTTTTCATATTCGATGGTCATCACTATCCCTTTTCATTGTTCGATAGTTGAGATTATCCCTTTTCATTAGTCGATGATCATCGATACACCATTGGATTTTTTTGTCGAAACACAATTTGATATTATATAATAATAGCATTTAAATCTTAATCTAAAATGTTACTCAAACATATGAACTTACCTCGATGGTAAACGTAGAAATAAAGTTGATTAATCCAAAGCTTTTTCTTTGCCTCGATCTAGAGTCGTACGTGATCTATCTTGATCATGCAAGCAAAAAAGTGATGGCTTAACCCTAGCTATGGCTTAAAGAAGAAATTTCAGTGGTGGCTTGATGAAAATGAAAAAGATGAACATTATTTACTTAGTTTAATTTATTTTAATTACTCATTTACCATTTTACCTTTTTAAAACATTAAAAATTTCACTAATACCAAGCCATGTACACCCACTAACTTTATTAATGATCTAATTACCATATAAGGACTCATAATTTAAGGATCTATAGCCATTTAATACCTTTAGCTTATAGAACTCAAGTTTTGCACTTTATACGATTTAGTCATTTTTATCAAATTAAGCATTCTAACGGTAAAATTTCTTAACAAAATTTTTATACAGTAATACTAACATGTTATAGGCATTAAAATAATAATAAAATAAATATTCACCCATCAGATTTGTCCAAAACCATTGTTTCGATTTTACTAAAAATAAGTTGTTAAACAATAGAGAATGAATCAAAGAAATAATCGAATATTAACCAATGAGATAGACAATACCCATGAAATAATCCACCTAGACTCTCCTTTTATTATGAATTTGAATTAAACAATTTATTCACTTGTGTCTTGATCCTTAGAAATCCCTAAATTATGTTAATATCTCTTTTGAGAGTAAGAACAACTGACTTTAGGTTGATTAATTGAAATATCTTTCTAATTAAAACCCCTATCGTCACATTAACTCGATCTATAGATTCCCCTATTAGATTTGACTATAATCTGGTAGATTTATGTTGTCTTATTTCTAGGATTGCATGCAACTCCACTCAATTATGCTAGATCTACTCTTAAATAGGGCCTTTTGCTCCACTGAATTAAGCACATTAAACATGAATTAATATCCTAGGAATATTAAAACAAGAAATAAGCATAGATAATTGAGAACAAGAATTCGGTATTTATCGCGTAAGACAGAAATTAAATAATATGTTTCATCATAGGTTTCATCTCCCCTAGGTATCTAGAGGATCAGTTCATAATCCTGAATATAAACATCTTAAAGTCAGAAACCACAAAACCTAAAAAAAAAACTCAAAAAAACTTCGAAAGAAATTAAAAGGAGATCTTCAATCTTGATGGAGATCCGCTTTTGAGTTGGCTCCAATGGTGTTCTTCGAATGTTTTCTTCGCTCTTCTTTGATTTCCCCCTTATGTCTTCTTCTAATAGATATTTATGGACATTAGAATGCTCATAAAGCCTAAAAATTGGGTTTTTCTGCGTATTTGGGAAGCAGGGTGCAAAATCAACACAGGCTGACACATGGGTGTGTGTCCAACTCGTGTGGAAATGCCCAGGCCGTGTGGCTCCTGAAAACATCTCTATTTGTCCAATTTTGGCTCAGTTTTTGCTCCTTTCACTCCCAAATGCTCTCCTAAGTATAGAATCATGAACTTAAAGGATTAGGAGTATCAAATTCACTAAATTACATAATTAATAATTCGAAAATGCATTAAGACTGAGATTAGAATATGTTACTTTTATAACTTATCAGCATTGTTCCGCTTCTTGATTATTATTCAACTATTTTCCTCCTGATTTATTCTTTGCTGACTACTTTAGTTAATTAATTTAATAAATTTTAGTTTATTAAATTACTAGTACATTTAGTCCTCGAGGAAACGATATCTTTACTCACTGTAGCTATACTATTTATCGACAGGTGCACTTGCCTTTGTCATATTTTTAGTTAGTTTTTATTTAACTTATTATTATTTAACTTGTTGTAAGACTCACACTAAGCTTTATAGCTTAACCCCCTTTAGTTTTTTTTATTTTACAAATAACCCTGAGGTTAGGATGCGATGACGACATTTAAAGGAGTTTCTCAGAATTTTTTAAAATTAAAGTAATTAAATTTATTTTGATATTTTGTTATTCTGGGTTTGTAATAGGTTTGATTATGGACTGTGGCATGAGACTTTACTTTGGTTATTTTTCATTCTTATTTGTATGAATTGCTTGCATGACATTAAGCTTTAAAAACTGCATAAATTAGTATTTGATTAATATTATCCATGAAACTTGGTTTTTATTAAAACTTGATAGAATCACTCTTTTTTGCCACGACAATGAAAATGAGTTTTAGACAAATATATGACTTAGTTTTTTTAGGTTTTAAATTGCATATTGATGTTTTATCGAATTTACATGAAATATTGATTTTTAGCAAAATATGGTTTTAGCAAAATTATCTGTTGCGGTTTTCGTAAAAATATACCAATATTACATTTTTCCACTACAAATTTGTGAAATAAGTTCTTAATAAAATTAGGCTTAATTTCAAAATTTATAATGTTTACAAATGAGATTTCTAAAGACATTTCATTTTATGAATTTAATATGTTTATTTGATAGCGAAGAATAGTCAAGTTCTTTAGTTTTGAATAAATGATTTTGAAATATGGTTGAAGTTACAAAAGTTTTGAAGAACGATCAAACTTTTACAAATAAAATACTGAAGTCATCGTTTTTTTAAAATTTCTTGATTTCACTAGTTTGAAATGATTTATGCAAATGATTTAAAAAAGTACGTTTGAAAACTAAGAAACATTTTCTGGGCCATTTCGGTGGTTAATGTAGCTTTTCGAATTCGGCTATTGCATTAGGTTGGGTTTGAGGTGTTACAGTTTATAATTTGAATAAAGAAGTTAAAGATTGATTAAGTGGTTACTCATCAAGTGAAGAAGGTATAATGAGTTATGTTATACTATATGTCAATAATGACAGTAAGAATGATCGTAAAGCAATAAAATAATAATAATAACATGCAAATTTTACGTGGAAAACCTGTATCGAGAAAAAACCATGAGTAGAGGAAGAGAAATTCACTACTATTAAAAAAACAACAATATAAGAGGTTTCTGACGATACCAAGTTTTAAGGGTTAAACAACCCTTTTATAATCAATATCTTATAGCGCCCCAAAATTCATATTGTTTTTTTTGGATAAATTGGACACAACTATGTATCTGCTTTAGTGGTTAAGTGTTCTGGGTGTGTGTGAGGTCTCAAGTTCAAGCCTAGCTTTGGAAAATTTTGGTATTTTTCTAACTTAAGCCTTAGACTTGTTCAGTGGGCTTATATTAGATTATTGGTAAACCATATTAGAATGGGTCTGCTGGTCTGGTGGTTAAGATTTGTGCTGGTGTGTTGGAGGTCTGGTGTTCGAATTCCTACGCGAGCTTGGGAGTTTATTTTTGCTCATTTGACTGAGGGAGTTTTGGTTAAACAAGAATTCTAGGAAGTTATAAGTAGTGGGGTAAGTGGAGTGAATTAGGGGATTTGGGGATAATTTGGTTTTATTCATTTTTTAAATTGTTTCAGAAAAAAATGGTCGTTCTTCTCTTCTCCTCACTGTTGAAATTCTGTCTCCTCCTTCTCCACTTATTTTTCTTTCAATTTCTTTTCTGAATACGTATCGTTCCTTTTTGGGCAACGTTGGGTTGTGTTCGTTCGGTAAGTTTTGTTTTTGTTTAAACCTTAATATGATTGATGAAGGGTTTGTTTTGTTACTCTCAATTTAGGTGAATGACAAGTTTTGGCTGGGGTTCCTGCAATGATTTAAGTGTTTGAGGTTTTGTTCAGTGGTGGTAAGTTGTCGCGCGTGTTGATTATTACTACAAGGCTTCGATTGTGAATTAAGTTCGGTTGTGTTTTCGTAAGTGTTGTTAATTTGGGCTTTGGAATGTCGATTTCTAAGTTTTGGAGGTCTCGGGGTTGCGTTGTTTGTGAAAGCGAACCAGGTGCGTACTCGAAAATGTAAAAAATAGGGTTTCAATGAAATCTAAAAACCCCACTGTCGACGCCACACGGGCGTGTACCCATGTGGTAGGCCGTGTGCCATAACACGGGCGTGTGATTGATAAGGCTAAGCCGTGCATGAAAACACGATCGTGTGATGGCCAGGTAGGCCATGTGCGACACACGGACTAGACTGATTTGGGCCGTGTAGGCCACACGGGCATGTGGGATTCTGGGCCAGGCCATGTGATCTATACGGCCAATGCCAAATTGGACCATATGGGCAACACGGAGTGTGGGCCCCCACGGGCAGGCCACATGGGCGTGTGAGCCCATTTAACTAAAATGTGTTCTAAGGTTGCGCGGGTCGCCCAAGTCGACTGTGAACCTACTGTAGGGTCGATAAGCACTACTTAGACCCTTAAATGCATGAATTGTATGTATGATGTATGTACTGAGCATGATGATAATATGAATGAATACTAAACTGTATGTATAACTGATAATCATATATTAGCATATCATATACTGTATGTTGCATTGCATTGGGTTGGGATGTTGATATTTGGAGGAAGTGTACTGAAAGACTCTTAAGCCTATTATCTAGCAGCTCAGCTGTAATTTACTGATTATGTACCGAATTTGGTACTACTTGGAGTGTAGGGATGGGTGGGTGTTTTAAACCCCACATGGAGTGTAGGGATAGACGGAGATGGTGTGTAAAGGTTGGTTGGGTATGACTCTATTTACTGATTAATGTATATCTGATACTGTTACTGTGATAGGCTCAAGCCCTAATGCATATCTGATACTGAAACTGAAATGGGCTAAGGCCCGAACTGCTACTGAAACTAAAGTGGGCTTAGGCCCAGACTACATCTGACTGATGACTGTTGTTTGACTGTATGCATGTCTTCTGTGGGGATTACACATTGAGTTTACGTAAACTCACCCCTTTCTATTTTATCTGTACAGGTAATCCCCACACTTAGACGGATCAGTGCGACGGAGGACTCAACGGTGACCACAAGTCTATTTAACGGTTTTAATTTCTCTTACGGTTTTAATTCCTATTGTTTCTGGGTATTTTTTATGTAATTTGGGACTTTTGGACTGTTTACCATTGTTTTGGGATTTTAACTATTTTCACAGACTTTTGAACCGCAACGGAACTCGATTTTTATTAAACACAACGTTTTTCCTGAAAGCGAACGATTTTCTTTAAATATCACTGTTTTAAAAGCTTCTACTACAGAAGAGGTTTAAACGAATCAAACTAACGAGAAATTGGTCTTGGAATTGATGGAAGATAAATAAAAGATAATAAATGTAAACAATTTTAACTTGATAAATTCGTTTTCAAATTCTATTTCATGTGACATTGCCAGATTCGACCATAATGTCTAGGCCAGGTTTGGAGTGTTACACATCTAATAGAATAAGTATAGTCTTATATAGATTCAACTTGTGCAGCAACGTAGATCTCTAATTTTGTCTTTCTATTTTATTCTTTAACAAGTGAGTTACACCTCTAACTTTTCAAGCCAGATCAAATAAGATTCGGATTACACAATTCTAACAAGTTATAATTACTTGACATATAAATTAAATAATTAAGGTGAATCATGTTTGGATGGTTTGATCCTTATTAAGGAAATTAAAAGTGAAATGGAATTAAATCCTTATAATTAAGTAAACCACATGATTGGAAGCTATACTCCTTAAACCATAAGTGAATCACCGTAGAATTTAAAAGGGTAAGATAGATAATACTTTTGTATTTACTAAGCAATTTCTACTCTTTAACGCATTTATTGACTTAAATGCATAAGTTAAGTCCTAAGAAGATGAAGAAAGTTTTTATTTTAGCTTGATGAATGGATCACATCACATATTAAGGGAGAACCATATATATTTTCATATTTATCTTATATTAGAGGAGTTTATTATGGCATGTACATTGATTAAGTTTTGTTTAATACTAAGCTTGTAAATAAGATAGTATTTTGATGACGTTTCTTGATACCATTGACAGTTTTAATTTAAGTTTTGGATTTGAATTGATTTGAGTATATTTAGAAGATAAAAAAGAGGTGAAATGACTTTTGCTAATGGTTTAAATGGATTGGGAACTTATTGATTTAATATGATGATGTTTGAAATTGATTTGGATATTTTTAAATTAGTTTTTAAATCTCTTGCATCTAAGTATTTGTAGATGACACATTTGTATAGATACCTTGCTAAATTGCTATAGCAACAAGGCAAGGTATTAGTAACTAGGGAACATGTACAACACATGCTGCATTGCACCAAACTTGTGTTTTCAAGCCTTAAAAAGATGCCCGAACACTCTCGTTCCACAATGAAACTTGAGAATGATCTAAAAGTAATTTATAAGAACTCCAAAATAATTGTATAAGAAATAAAAGTGTAATGTGACATTGATTTTAAACAAAACTCCTATTTTTCTATTTCTATAAGTGCGCATTTGAAGCCTTGTGAGCAACCAAATTTTATGTCCAAGCACTGAGGACATGATTCAATATGATTTTAAAATGTGTTTAAGTTTCAAAAATTTAAAATTTAATTTTTAATATATATTTTTAAAAATTTCCTTAATTCAATCTAGTAAGATAATTATACGCCACGTTAAAGTTATGTGTAAAATTTAGGCCACAGGTTGCGTTTTTATTGGCACCCTTTCATGTTAAATTGTGTAACAATGTGAAAAATTAGATACCATTTTTAGCAAAAAAAAAAAAAAAAAAAAAACTTTAAATATCTATATAAGAATTGGGTTATAAGTTAGGGGCTAATTTACTAATAAAAACTTTTCACTGATGTAATGATATCATTAAAAATTGTTAATCTTTGTTAGTCAGTTGACATGAAATTTTATTGACTAACATTATTATGATTTTCATCCCTATACTCTTAACCAAACTTAAAATTTAATTATTTTATTTCTTTTAACTATTTGTTAAATTGGGAGAAAAGAGTTGTCCTAAGTTTTAACCCTAAACTTATATTAATCAAGACTTGAAATAAATGCAAGTCTTTTGCAGCACCAATGGCATAATTGATAATCATTTCCTATTGTTATCAATCTTAGGACTTTGTTGAATAATATTAAGTGGCTAATGTGGATTTAGAAAAAAAAAATCTAACTCATCAGCATAGGTTTTTTTTTTTTCCAAATGGGAATTAAAATTGCCTTGAATGTCTTTGTTCAAACCAAATGTGTACACAAAGTTAAGCTTATTGTTGAATCGGATTCTTGAAATGCTCCACAATGGATTATTGATTCTTGTTCTTGCCCATGGACTGTTTGGAAAATTTGCGAAGAAATTGAGGAGCTGTTTGCTGCGATCCTTTACGTTTGTTGTTAGAGAAGCGAACTGTTTAGCTGATACCTTGGCGAAAGCAGGCATGGAAGGATCTTCTTTGTTGGTAATCTGTTGTTAGCTGGATTGTTCTTGATCTCGCTCAACATTTTGCTACAAAAAAAAATGATAATATAATTTTCCAAATGAGACAAGCATTTTAAGGATGTAATTGAGTCGTGGTGGAATAAAATAAAAATACAAATTTGGTAAGACTTAATGCATGAAAACCATTATCCATGTGAAAGGGAAAGATTCCACACAACCCGATGAAGATTTTTAACAGTATCATTCCAAAATATAACAATAATAGAAATGCAAAAATATTAATAAATATAAAATGTTTAATATCAAAAACATTTTCCTAAAGTAATAAAACAAATATTGAAACCAATATCAATGGAATTGAAATCTTAACTTTTAGATCCCTAATCTTAAACAAAGGGTTTATGTATAAAAATGGAAATTCTTAAGCCCTAAATCCCTTAGCCAATCTCATAAATCTTAAACCCAAACGACTACATTTCTATTTTTATTCATTGTTTCATTCCAGATTTCCTTTATAATTTCCATCCTTGATCTTAATATAAAATTTTGAACAACCATTTTCCTTCAATAATCAAACTCAGGAAGATGCCATGATATAATTATTGTAATTAGTATTTGTTTTATTAAATCATTAAGATTTCAGCATCAAAAACAAAATGAATCATGACAATATATATATCTTAGATTTGTTTCTTTAAATACAAACCTATGTCATTGTTTTTGGCTTTTTAATTAGTTAGGGATATTATTTGCTAGTTTTAGATATTTCTTTTCTTCACTCTTCAAAACATAAAACTTCAAAGCCCTTGCAAAATTAAAAACAAAATGAGGCTGCTCATTTATTTAATCTTCTTAAGTGGTTTTAGATTTGATGTTATTGCCACCATAAAATAATGGCATCTCAACTAAGCAATGAGAGAAAGAGCATTATATATACACATTTAAGATCTATCAACTTTCCAAGCATAAAACAAAATTTTTCATCATGATCTAGAGAGAAACTTGTTATACCAAGAAGAAGCATGGTAAAGCGATAAAAGAAAAAAAGTTTATCCTTGAATATATATGTATATTATTTGATATACACATAAGATAAAGTAAAACCTAAAATGTTTACTTGAGCTTGCTAGCTTTAGCTTCCATGTGGTAGGATATGCAGGGATTCTTCATTTCTCCATAATATATACTTTCAGTCGTGCCAGCAAAGAAGCATAATGATACATCTTCTTATTATGTAAAGCCTACCTCTTTCTTCCCTAAAGAACCCTCCATTTCCCTTCCAAGACCATGGACAACTCCTCTTTGACCCTCCTATTTTAGAACTTTTCATCTTCATCTCTTGCTTTTATCAAATTTGTGGGGTTGATTTGGTTTCTTTTAACTACTTGAGAGAAGCTTCTCTTCACTGGAATGAGCAATGATTGACTCTTTTTCTTCTTACTTTTTTTCTTTTCGGTTTGCATGAAAAACTAAGCAGCACAAGGTGTGTTTTTTATAGGGACGAAAAGCAAAAGTTTGGGCTCCACGATTGGCCCCAAACTAAAGGAAATTTAGATAAAATAAACTTTCCCATACTTTTCAATTTTGAAATTAAGTAAATAAAATATAGAGTAATTTAATTCGTATTAATTTTAAAATAGACAATTAAAGAGAATTAATCACATGTTAATATTTTTCACATTATATCAATTTGGTCATGATTTAACAAATTTATCTTGAAACATTTGTATAAATTTTGAGGCTGAATTTGTTGAATATTTTAGAATTAAGGGCAAAATGACAAAATATATAAAAATTGAAGATTAAATTTATTATTATATCAATTAAAATTATGTACAATTAATGAAAGACATTAATGTTATAATTAATTATTTTTTAATTTTACTTTCAAAATTAATAAAAATTAAATTATTTTTAATTTTTAAAAATTTCTAATTTACCGTATTTCGAAATTGAGAGTACTGAAGAGGTTGTTTTTTTCCAGGAAATTCAAACCACTATATCTGTTTTAAACAAGGGAAACACCGAGCTCCTAATCAGGCATTGGTACCGAGCACTGTACTTTGCACCCCCACCACCACAATGCCATGCCGAGCAATTCAATCGTGGCTTGTGGAATGTGTTGAGAAACCAGCTTGACATGTGTAAGCGAGCTTGGGGGGCCATTTTCTTGGTCCAATTTCTTATCCGCTACAACATGTTTTTTTTTTCTCAGCCTAAAGGAAGAGAGCAATTTGTGTCCTCAAGATGTCATTATCAATTGGACTATTTAGGCACGAGTGGACTATACTTTTAGAGAGTGGACGACCACAAAACAAAATGCTCCCATAGAGTTTCTATAATTTCTAGCCTTACATTGTGTCTAAATCCCTCAACCACCATAAGTACTTGTTTCACCTGAACCAAAGCCTCTTCAAGTTCTTTCATACAGTTATAATTGAAGCTTCATTCTTAATTTTTAGGGTTAATATATCATTTGGTACTTATATTTGGTTTTAATGTTTAGTTTGGTATTTAAATCTTTTTCTCAATTTGATACTTAAGTTTAACTTCAATATTCAATTTGATATTCAAACTAAACATCATATGGCTCAATAAATATTTAACATATGTGTGCTCTAGTAAAAAGTAGAAGTACTTAATTGGCACAAAAAAAACTCAAATATCAATATAAAAGAAACTTATGTACTAAATGGAATATTGAAACAAGTTCAAATATCAAATTGAAAAAAAAGAGTTAAATATTAAATTCGAATATTAAAAAATATCAAATAGTTAATAATTAATCAATTGTTTTGGGGATAATATTTGTGGTAGTGAAAGAGGTCCCATTGGTGAACTTTTGATGAATTCAATGCACAAATGTAAGTGGAAAAGACATGGGTGTCTGGTAGGAAGAGAGAGGGTCCGACGGCACACGTGAAATTCACACGACACACACGGTTGTTGTCGGTGACATGAGCGACAACCTAAGCTTAAGACATGGTTTTTAACCTCATTCTCTCTTTTCTTTAACCATCACCTCTATTTTTGTTGGTTTTGGGGGCTTCTTTTTCCCCTCTTTTACCTTTTTCTTTTCCTACAATGGAGTTTTTCTCTTCTATTATGCTTGCAAAAAAGCATAAATAATAATAATTATTTTTGTTTTGAATAGAATTTTCAAAGATGGCACTATTGGTTTAAAAATTTATTAGTATTTGTATAAAAATATCGAACTTGCTAATTGGGTTAAAACAAAATCTATTTAAAATATGAGTAAAACTCAAGCTCAATTATTTAAGGCATGAGCTCAGTCAAATTTGTCCAACTTTTAAGTTTATAATATATATTTATTTATTTTTAAGGTAAATTCATTAATTTACTCAATAAATGAAACTTACAATTCAGAAAAAAAAATAGCAAACACTCACCGTAGACGGTGAAGGATAAGCTTCATCAACACAACAAAGACTTTAGCCTCAACATCAATAGAACATTATGACACGTTAACAATTGGCTTTGTCACAACTCAAGCACAACGTATCTGGAGTAATTGCAACAACTTAATACGGTAAGGAAATCAACCTCGGATGGTCCAAAGCGGCAAACAAAAATCGAAAAAAGAATCGAGCATTCACCAAACTAGAGAGGACGACAATAAAATTATCCCTAAAGTCACTTGTAAAACTAAGATTACATGCATAAGCAAGACTAAAAATCATGCTACAAGAGCAGACAAAAACTTATAAAAGTGAAGACTTATTAAACAATGGAAAAACAAACTAAAAAATATAAAACTTAAGACAACATGGGTCCAAATCGACAAATGAAATAATTTATTATTCTAAAATACTCTTAAAATAGAAACAGATTAAGAAGTTGACAAAGAGCCACCCACTTTTCAAGAAAAACTACTGGTTGCTAGTGGAGTTTTAGCGAATGACAAACACCATCATCTGTTCATCACAACTTGTGGAGACAACAAAGATACCCACAAAATAGATCTGTAAACTGAAAAGAGAGAAGACATGTGAAGTGAACGAGAAGAAGAAAGAAATTAAAGGTTGATGGGAGAGGAAAAAGGCGGGCAATAACCAATCCAGAGGCTGGCACCGCGTCGCTGAACAAAACAAAAAATAAAAAACAAATGGCTTGGAGAGAAAAAGAGAAAGGTTTTTTAAGTTTATAATATATTATATCATGTTATTTTTATATATACTATATAATTTTTAATACATAAAATTAAATTTATAGTAATATATAATACTATAATTTAAATTAAAAATTTGTTAAGTTGTCTATATATTTTTTTAATAATTGAAAATATTTAAATATTAAATTAAAAATAAAATGATCGAAGTTTAAACAAAATTTTAAATTGATATTTCGACCTAGACCGAACTTGAATAAATATAAAATATATTACTATCATACTTAAACGAATTTAACCTAATCCGTGAACATCTTTAATTTCGATAAATAACACTTCTTTCCTACCACTATTTAAATCTCTTTCATATATATATTTTTCCCTTTCCTCACTTTGATTCATTGAATGTAATATGTACTTAAAAATGAAACATAATTTAAAGTTCAAAAGTATGATTTGATGGAGTTATAGACTTCCCTTTTTGGGTCCTTTATAAGCTATAAGTAAACAAACAATATGAATCATTTCAATTATATTTTATTACAATAGTAGGTGACCAAGAAAATACATGATTAAACAAGTTGGATTTGGTACAAATCCCATTTCAATAACCAAAATCGGATATCAAATCATCCAATTAATACATCGAAGATATTCTTTTTAGTGTTCATGGGAAGCAACTTGTAGATATCCCTAATGAGGATGAAAGGTAGTTTGGTGGAATTCCGCAAAATTAAATTCTTAAACACAGCAGTTAATAACCAATCATTCTAGTTATTTGAAGTACTGAAGAAAAAGAAAAAAAAAAGGCTTTTGGGCACTTTTTGATCATGTTCCACTCATATTCTACATTCAAAAGCAATAGTTCATACATTGTGTTTCCTTGTCCCATTCTTCAAAATAAATCCCTAAGTTTAAATTCTTATATTCTGTATCATATTTTAATATCTAAATTTGAATATGTGAAATATAGATACTTATGAATTGCAAATTTTAATGTAAAAGTTAAAATTAAAAAAAAATAACGCTTAAATCAAGTTTAATTATTTTTATTCAGAATTGATTTTCAAAAGTATTGTTTGGATTATACGTAATGCTAACAGACAATTTTTAGAGTTAAATAACGTTTTTTAACTCTCCTTTATAATCCAATATATTTTATGTAATATTAAAATGGGATATACAATTATTTTCTTATTGAAATTTGTTTCAAATATAGAGTTTTATATATTTGAATGTGTAAGGGTTAGATTTTAATATTTAAACTATAGTTTATATAATCAAATTAAAATTTATCATTAATTGCTTAAAAAATATTTAAAATTTATATTTTATATATCAAAATATTAATAACAAGTTACAATAATTTTTTTATATCTTTATTGAAATATTATAATATTAACGAATTCAAAAATCATTTAAATGTATATATATATTACTTTACATCATCATATTCAAAATGAACATTTTATTTCTCAAAAATACTTTTTTACTCTAATACTAACCACATAAATGTCAAAATCACTTTTTTTTATGAGTGTGCATGATGATACATGCCAGCTAATGGTATTGGAATAATAGGAGTCCAAAAACAGTGAGTTAGGTTGATTGAGGAAATGACATGATGCATGCCAGGAAAGTTCAGCTTCAAAGCTAGTAGGGATCCTAAAGAGATGATATCAAAATTGAAACTATTGAGAGAATATGTGAAGAAAATAAGCATGCATGCATGCATGCATGCATCTGTGAATTAATGTTTATTTACTTAGGTGCCTAGAAGAAACATAGCATATGGACCATATCTAACACTATGTTGAGAGCCTTAATTGAACCATTCTAAGCATCTTTTCTACATTATGAACTTTCAATCTTATACTAATTGTCACCAGTTCAATCCCCTTTCCTTTCCTCCATCTACCCTCAACATGCCCCCAATATTTATTTGCCGGTTTGTAATACACTATTAGTGATTATAAAATTACTTTTGATGGAAATCATTAAAAATAACCCAACTGATGTATGTTGATTCCTTGACAATGTAGTGCATCAAATATAAATCTAATATTTATTATTATTAGATTTTTTAATTCGATCAAGTAATTATAAATAAATTTAAAATTATGAATTAAGGCAAATTATATAAAAACACGAGAAACACACGCAGTTTCATTAAAATGAAATAAATATATGATCACACGGTGTCTTTACATAATGCGGATAAATAATTATGTGAATTATATTGATTAATCTATGAGTGATTGTATGAATTAACTTGTTTAAATATATTATTTAAATGGTAACTAAAAGAATATATCATTTAAAAATATAAAAATATAAGATACAGTATACAAATCCTAAATAAATTGAATAATTTATTTTTCAATTACATCATTTAGAATTAAAATGAAATAATTATTTAGATGATTTTAATTTCTAACTTTTTTTTCTTTCCTTGGTAATATGGGAATCCTAAATCAACTAAGGTGTGAACTTTAATAAAAATCTTTTCAAATAGGTAATTTAAAAATAATATAATATTTTTCTCTAAATTGAGTTATCTTTATTTAAATAGTTTAAAATATTAATCATTATAAACTAAAAACATGGATGTAAAAATTTTCTCTAAATTTAATCAGTGATAACAAGTTATACAAAATTTTAATTGAATTAATAAATAACACAAACACGACAAATAAAAATGGACTAAAATACAATAAAAATAAAATAACATAAACACAAAAAATATAAAAAATATATATAATTATACATAAAGTGAATTATTAAAAATCATAGGAATTTACAATAATAAACCTATAATAATATTTTAAACATTAAAAAAAAACAATTTCTTCAGCCTTCTTTATCTTTCCCTTCTTTTTACCTCTCCTGCACTTCACTCCTAGTTGAAAAATCAAGAAAATCAAGTGAGAGTATAAAAATAACAAAATAAAAAAGGACACGTGTAAGATTTTCAAGGCAAGTTTTCTACAGTATACCTATGCATTTGAGTTTTATATATAGTAAAGTAATAGATGTGTTAATTACAACAATGGTTTGCATTTTATCAGTGAGACTTTATGAATTACAATAAAGGTTTGTATTTGATTGTACAAATCTATACATTGACAGTAAATCTCATGAGGACAATTTATTAATAAAATTTAAAAATAAATAAAAATGTTTATGTCGAAACCATTTTTTTGTTTTGAAAAACGGTCGACATTTTATTTTGAAAATGGAAATGGGAATGGGAGTCGCCACCAATTTTTTTTATGAGGTGTGATTGGGTCACCTTGTGATTGATCGTTTCAATAAAGTGTTTTAATTTATTAAAAGAACAATTTTGGTCCACAAAACTCGAGAAATCAGGTTCGGGAGTCGGTTATGTACGAGGAAGGATCAGCACCCTCGTAACGCCCCAAAATTGGTACCTAATTGATTAATTAACGTCTTATCGTTGAAAATTGAAAATTAGAAAAGAATTTAAAATACGATCCCTTCTTTATTGATGTTGATTAAAAAACTTGAATAAATTGAAACGAGCATTAAAGGCTTTTTTATCTCGAGATATCAAAATATCATATCCCGTAAGTTAGGACACGACATTTGAACCCTCGAAAATGAGCTTGCCTCTTAAATGTTTTATTTCAAAATTCATATTTTGATATTCTTTTTCAAAATTAGGATTTTCGGTGTTTTAGATCCATTGAAAAATCGAAACCTTGTAAGTTAGGGCGTGACCTTCTCGAGTTTCTAAACGTGGAATATCGCCTTTTTATTTAAAAATCATGTGTTTAGAAATTTTAAAGGATGTTTGGCTATTTAGGTTTGACGAGAAAAATCGAAATCTCGTAAATTAGGGAATGATTTTCTCGAGTCTTCTAAATTCGAAACATTGCCTTATTATTGAAAATTTCCTTTTTTACGCATTTGGGTAAAGAACTAATGTAATGTTTAAAACGATACACAAATGAAATGTCGTATTAGCAAAGGACAATAATGAATACATTAATAAAACAACACATGAGAATCGTGTAATGTATACTATTTTAACAATGATATGAACAATCATAGATAAATGAAATAAACAATAGTAATGACAATAATATCAAAGTAAGAAATGAATATAAACATAAATATAAATATAAGGGCAGAGAATTTATAAAATATTGGAAGTAAAGAACCAAATTAAAACATGAATGAAATTTAAGGTGCAATTTGTAGTAAAAATGCAAATAAAACATATAAATAAATAACAACAATAGCAACAAAATAGGTATCAATTGAGAAGAAACCAATTTTTAAAACACAATAGGACGAGTGAATAAATGAATGAGTGCGTAAAAGATATTGAAGAGGGGAGTTTGTGAACTAATGAAAATAAAGGACTAATTTTTAAAAAAAGAATAAAGTAATTTTAAAATTGTATCAAAGAATATACATAGGTAAATGGTAAAATAAGATATATACACATAATTTTAGGTAAAAGAGAAAATAATAATAATACTAATATTGCAAAAAGTAATTAATTAAGTAACATAATAATAAAACAAATAAGTAAAACCAAAAGAAAGTATAATAATACTAATTAATTTAATAATAAAATAACAAAAATAACAAAGAAAGGATTAAATTTAATTTTAAAACAAAAAGTGAGGCAAATCTGAAATAAAAAGGAAAGGGGAGGACTGGTCTGAACATGCGAATAACATGGAGGGGCTAAAAGGGAAATTCTCCCTCCTCCTCCAAAATGGCATCGTTCACATAAGGATTAAAATGGAATTGCAATAAATTATGGGGTAAAGATTAAAGAAATAAAAAATGAGATAGGACCAGATTGAAACACGCTGTAAAAGAGGAAAGACCTGCCGCGTAAATAGCCCATTTCAAAGAAAACACTCGGATCCTTTAACTGGGTCGAGTCAAGGCACGGGCTGAGCTACAAAATGACACCGTTTTGGGACTATTGAAGTTAACCCTAAACGACGTCGTTTACAAGGCCTAGAAAACCAAAAAGTTTTTTGAAAAATTCATTCTTTTCATTGTTTCTAAAAAAAATGGTGGGGGAGAAGGCTGATTTCTCTCCAGCCATCTGGGCCACCGTGGCGGCCATCAGTCGCCGGCAACGGCGCCGCAGTCCACGGTGGTCGGAGAATATTGAAAAGGGCCATTTCGATCGCCTCGCTACCCCTATCCCAAATACGAGACCAAAACACTCAAGAGCCTCAGAAAAATTGAAAGAAATCGAGGAAAACTTTCGATTTCCTCTTCTTTGATCGTCAGAAAAAAAGGTAAAAAGCTTGCAGTTTTTATATCTATCTATATATATATACACAATATTTGAAATAAATACGCTATAAAATGAAAATACCTGATCTGTTTTTGATTTATATTTACGAGTTCGTAAAAAATTACAATCAATTCTCTTCGAGCTTTATAGCCGAGGAAAAGATAAAGGAAAAAAAATACAATTTTGCTATCCCCTTTTTCTGTGATGTTGTCTTTTATTTTACTTGTAGGTACAGAGGGGGACGTGGAGGTGTACGGCGAGTACAGGGTAAGGACGTGGCGAGGGTAGTGCATGGGAGCGGCCATACGGAGGTGAGGCTGCGACGCAAGGCTGTTGGCTAGGGTTTTCGAAAACTCTAAAAAAATTAGGCCTATGGGCTTTGTTTTGTTGGGTTTTAGTGTTTTTGGTTTTAGGTTTTTTTTGGGCCTGTAACAAAAACTTGGACTGTTGATTATTTATTATTTTTTTATTGGTTTCTTTTGGTTGTTGGGCCCTGGGCTAAATTGGCCCATTACAGTTTACATTTTATTATGAATATAAATCCTATTAATAAATTATAAAAAGTAAATATTCCTAGCTTTACCTTTTAGCTAATGGCATCACTTGATTCAAAATCAACGCCGATAATGTATAAATATATTCTTTTAGGAGATAGGTCATTTTTGGAGGGAGAGTGTGAAAGCGCATTCAGTTGAACGCGTTTTCTGCATAGTTGGCTGAACTTGCTTTCTTCCAACGGTTATTTCCCAACGGCCAGAATTTAAACGTTGCCAACGGTAAAATTTTTAAAGGGCAATGGTACTTTTTTTCCTATAAATGGCAGGTTATTTTTCGTTCTTTTCACTCAAATCCAACTCTCTCAATTCTCTCACCTCTCTTAATTTTCTCAAATTTTGTTTGAAATTTTCCAATACACTTGTTTAAAAATATTGTAGTTTTATTTAATTATTTTGTATATTATTCATTTCAATTAAATTTTCACGAATCACAAGCTCTCCGATTTTTTTCGATGACAAAGACATTTTCACCGCTCAATTGATAATGGTAAGGAAGAATTTTTAAATTTCATTATTTCCAATTAAGTTAATTTTAATTTTTTTAATTTTTTTAATTTTTAAATTATTTTATTTTGTAAATAGAAATAGGTGAATAATAATGTTTTGGAGGGATTTATACATAATTTGCCCAAAAGCCCAAACATTGAAATTTGTGGTTATTTGCAAGATGCAAAATTCTTACATGCGTTTCGTATGCCCGAGGGCTACAAATTGGATCCTAAACCCTAAATCCTACACTTATGAACTCGTTGGTAGAAAGATAGAGACCCGAGACACACATATTCCATCTTCCATACGGTGAATGTACAATTACACTCAAGGACGTAGCTTTACAACTCAGTTTACTAATGAATGAGCCAATCATTACGGGGTCAGTGGTCATTCTTGGTAAAGAGGACCTTTGCGAGATATTTTTGTAGAAGGTGTTAAACAAGTTTCAATGTGGTCAGATAGATATGAAATGGTTGCAAGATAACTTCAAAGACCTTCCTTTGAACGTAACTAGCATCGTTAAAAAAAAATTTGCCTGAGCATTCCTTTTGAGGTTATTTAGAATACCCTATAAATCTCAAAATTTGGCACTGTAACATTTAGCCTTGTGAAGCCTTAGTGTTTGGATACTATTTAGAGAAATAAGACAGATGAGATAAGTTTCGAATATGTTAGAACTAGACTAAATATAAGAACCCTTTGAGCATGCCAGTGATGCCCTGATGTTGGTGAACACTAGGTTGACACATAGTGACCAAGAAGTGTGTCTAATAAGGAAGAACTCGCCCAAAAACTTTGACGACGCATAGAATGGGCGAACTCCATTATAGATAAGGGAAACAATTTTTATGATGCAAACTTACGTCAACAGTGTAAAGTATCCTCTAAGGTTGGCTTTGAGCCAGTCAAGATGGAAGGAACAATAGTCAGGAACCAACCAAAAAAGAACCGAGATGGTTAAGGACCAAAGGTAAGTACTCGATTAGTTTTCTTGGGCATTTTAGATTTGGATAAGACCACCCAATGACTGATGTGATGTTTAACAA
This sequence comes from Gossypium hirsutum, assembly GCF_007990345.1. Taxonomy (NCBI): domain Eukaryota; kingdom Viridiplantae; phylum Streptophyta; class Magnoliopsida; order Malvales; family Malvaceae; genus Gossypium; species Gossypium hirsutum. The sequence goes on from NC_053432.1 coordinate 41,360,775, forward strand.
GTTTCAATAAAGACTTGGTTTGAGTTAAGTGTTTAAGATAGGTTAAAAAGAAAATATATTATCTCTTCCTTTTCTGGAAATAGTAGGACTAGAAGAATGGTGAGGTACTCTTCTAAGCTAAGACTGAGACCATAATGTTTGAACAAGATTTATTTAAAAAGTAGGGTAACGCCCGGTATTTGGTGAGCTCTGAACTTAATAAATAAAGTAAGTGTTACTTCAAATGGTGAAGTATTTTCCGCCTCACTAATACTCTTGGTGTGTTAAGTGGGCGCATAACCAATATTGGAGTAGGGCAATAAACTGCCTTAGAAAGGAATAAATCAATAGGAAAAAAATTAGTAAGGTCTTAATGGAACTCAGGGAATAGGGTCGTTGCCAAAAAGACATGACATGCCAAGTGTGATTGGTTAAGATACTAGCTACACTCAAATGTAATAACTAAGGAAAAATGATTGATTAAAGCCTAAGGGTATGTTATATAAATATATGTATTTTGTTACATGGTTTTTTACAGCTTTCAAACATTTATCTAGTGGATTAAAAGGACTGTGACATATGTCAAATATTCATCGGGACAAAGGTAAAATATCAAGGTAACTCGGATAAGAAATAAGGGACCTTTCTTCTTTTTCTTCTTCTTCTTCTTCTTTAAGAAGCAATCTCTATTTATAAAAAGGGGAGAAATAGAGAGAATTCCTCTCATCCTTTAAGCTGAGTTAAAGACTTGAATCTAGACCTTATTTAGATGAGTTGTTAAATAGAAACTCGGTCTAGCTGGGTAAAGTAAATATGGTAAAGCCTTATTTAGAGATTTTTTATGTTCAAAATGAAAGAAAAAGAGTTAAGCGTGTAAACGGATCAATTTGCCTGGGTCCACACCAAAATCAAAATACAAAACAATAATAAACCAAACTAATAAATAATTAAGTCCAAGTCCAAATTCCATAACCCATTACAGTCCTAAAACCATTACAGTGGCCCAAAACCCAAATACTTAGAATCCAAAACGGACCCAAAATGCTATAAACCCAGCCCGATGGCCCAACACAATAGAAACAAGCTCCAAAGGCCTGTTACTCGAACAACCAGCCAAACAGAAACCCTAGGGTTTCCACTCTAACGCCGTAGCCCTCAGCCCACAGTGCTGTACGGCCTCCTTGAGCCACAGCCATGCCCATGCCTCCACGTCAACGAGCCATACACCATAGCTAGCTCCGTACCTCTGTGCCTGCAAACAAATAAGAGAACGACAGCAAACACAAAAAATTTTGTATTTTTATTCTTTCGGGTTTCGGCTATGAAGCCAATAACTTTTCAATGTATTTTTTTACGCATATCAAATACAAAGAAAGCATTCAAAATTTTGAGAAGGTGATTTTTGTTTAAATTTCTTGAAGTTTTTGCATTTCCTAGGTTCATTTTTCTTCAAATTATTCATCATTGCATTTAAAAACAAAGAAAAAGTGAAAGAGCAACCTTACCTTGCGAATAGGCCACAAATTTCTTCTTTTTGCTTCATTGAAATTGAAGTCGAAAGGGGATCTCAAGGCTAAGAAAACCATATCCCCAAAGCTCGAATACGCTGGTCACCGACTGTGGTGGCAGATCGGTGTTGACGTAAAAGGGGATTAGGGATCGGCCAAATATGAAAATAGGGTGTTTGATTTTATTTTTGTTCCTAAATTGCAGAGTGTCTTAGTTTTAGGGTTTTTAGTGTTAATAACGGATATAAAACGACACCGTTTAGGGCCTATTTCAGTGGCTCCAAAATGGTTCTGTCTAGGCCAACCTATTTCGACCCGACCCGATGGCCCCTAGGATCCTCGCGTTTTTGCGGAGAGGGGATATTTGCGTGTTGGTCCTTCTCCTTTCGCGCTAACATTCAATTAGGCCCTGTTCACATTTTCTTTATTTTTTAAATTTATCCCTGAAGTTCGCGTATAAATGCAATCTAATCTGCGGCTAAACGCAGCGTTTTGGGATCTAGTATATTTCCAGTTTTGGTCCCTGTGCATTCGAGCGTTTTGAGCTTTAATCCTTCTTCTAATTTCAATAGTCTATTTTATTTATTAAGTATCCTTTTTAGTTTAATTTTTTTTAATTGAGTCCTTTTGATTTGTGCAATTCATTACTTTTTAAAATTCATTTAATACTTATTTTTTATATTTTTGATTTACCATGATAATTTTACCCCCTTTTTTATATATAAAATCTTTATTTTAAGGCTTTTTTATATTGTATTTTTTAAAAATTTTCATATAATATTTCACTTAAATGTTCTTATATATTATTATACATATGTAGCTCATGATAGAGTTTGTTTTTATTCCATATATATTATTAATCCTATGTTACTTTACATGCATAATTCCTTTTAAATCTATTTATATATATATATATATTTGTGTGTGTGTTTTTTAAACCCATTATGTATATGATTCATATCTCAAGAACATATCTTATTATATATATATTTTTAGAACCTTTCATATTTTTACATATTATTTAAATTATCTTTTATTATATGTACATTGTCAACTTTAAATAGATGTATCATTTGAAAAAAAAATATTTGGGTATGTTGTTTGATTCAAATTTCTTCCTTTATAATATATTTTAATAATCGTTTATATATTATTAGTTTTATTTTATACATGTAAATTATTTCAAACCCTAGCATGTATAGTTAATTTTTAATTTTTTTTATTATTAATGGTTTTTGAATTGTTGCACATTATATTGACTCCTAGTGTCCGTATTGTTTTGTATATTATGTATTGTTTTTTAATTTTCATTTCATTTCACACATAACTGCTGCATATTATTTACTCTTCATTTGTATTATCATTTCAACTGTTATTCATCTATATTTGAAAATTTGTTGTATTTCCTTCTAATATGTTTCTTTGGTGAATTATATTTTAGTTCCTTATTAATGTTTTAAATAAGATATGAACTCACTTCCATGATGTGTTTATTAATTCATTTTTTATGTTTATACTATTACTTTTGCCAAGTATAGTACTTTATTTGTGCATATTGTCCCATGTTTATAATTTCGCTTTTTGTTTATAAATGTTACTTTGTAATTTGCAACTTTTTGTTTTAAGATTAATTATTCTATTTTATTTCAAGTCAAATTAATGCGTTTTAAGCAGGTTTTACAATTATTCATTTGAAAATTCCTTAAAACGAAAGCACTGTTTGATGTTTGGAAATTCGAGGAATCGTGCCCTATCGTGCTGGGTTTCGATTTCCCGTTTGTTCAAAATAATCGAATATTCCTTTATAATTTCACTCACGTTTTCTAAATTCTAAAACAAGGTAATGTTCAATGTTTGGAAATTCAAGGAATCGTGCCCTATTGTGCTGGGTTTCGGTTTTTCGTTGGACTAAATAATTGGGCACCCTTTTTTAATTTTCAACATATAAGCTTTTGGAAGTCAAAAATTGATCGTGGTTACGAGGGTTTAAAGGATCACGTCCTAACGTGCTAGATGTGATACTATATTCCTCAGAAACAAAAGAATTTTGACGTCCGATTTGAGTCATTCAAATATTTTAAAAGAAATCGTATTTCAAATTTTTTTTAGACATAAGGACATTATTTAATTAATTTGGTGCCAATTTTGGGCATAACAAGGTGCAAATCCTTCCTCGTACGTAACCGACTCCCGAACCCATTTTCTCAAATTTCGTAGGTCAAAATTGATTTTTTTAATAAAATGTTTTATTAGGTGATCTTATCACGCCTTAACAAAAAGATTGGTGGCGACTCAATTTTCGTTTTTAAATAAGTCGATCCCCTTTTTTTTCAAATAAAAAAATGGTTTCGACAACTTGGCGACTCCACTGGGGATTGAACAAGAGAGTCAAGCCATAAAATTGATTATTTGTTGTCCTTTTGTGAAAGAATTGAATTTTTTTTTTGAAAATCATGATTCTTTTGATTGCATTTATTTTTATGATTATTATGGTTCGAGTCTTGTAGAATAATATTTCATTGCATTGCATGACCATTGTGGTTATACCTTTAAGTGGGAGTAAGAAACTATGCTTTCGTAAGGTTTTCACCTCCGCATAGGCTAGTGGATTGCTTCCGGGGTACATCTGTATCTATGATTTCGTGAGATTTTCATCTCTGCATAGTCATAGGAAAATGTATTCCCCTGAACCGAACTCGATCCATGTGAGCCTATAATTGAGGAATATGCTAGTTTAGGTACCTTCTCTTTAGAACCGTACCACATATAGTGAACCTTAAGAGCTATCCTTAGGTAGAGCTATGTTAAGCCTTAGTAGTTGCCTATATCTGTGTTCTGATTATTTTTGGTTTTTGCTTGTATTTTATTATTAATACTTGATACTGACTTGTTGTGTTTTGTTTTAATTGTGTTTTGCATAACATTCGTATTTGATTACTAAGTTAGAAGATCTAACATGGAGAATGAATTTCTTGATAAAGTTGAGGATAATGCGGCCGTCCGTGCATGGTCAGAGAAGTTACAATCAGAGAAAGGGGATAGTCTGGCGAAAGGATATACATCAGAGTTGCAGAAATTCACTCGCATCAATGTAACTCAGAATGAGTTGCAAGAGTTGAGAGATATATGGGCGCGTTGGGATGAGGGAACCAAACAGTTGTTCTATTAGAGCTATGGTAATATAGCCTACATGTTCAATATTAAGGTGGATAAGCATCTATTCCGAGGTATGGCTCAATTTTGGAATTCTGCTTACAATTGTTTCACTTTTGGGCAAGTGGATTTGGTGCCTATCATGGAGGAATATACTACCCTGCTGAGGTGTCCAAAAGTTCAAGTTAGAAAAGCTTATGCTAAGGTTTTTAATGGTCCAACTTTTGCAAAGAAATTGATGACTATTTTGGGGATAAGCAAGCCTTGGGTCACTGCTCGAATTCAACAAAAGGGGGATAGTAAGTGTATTCCTTGGGAAAATTTGAGAGATTTGGTTTTAACACATCCGGATGAAAGGAAGAGGGTCGCTATCAGAGGGTCGCTATCTTCGCCTTAAGCATCTATGGATTGGTGATTTTTTCTAAGGCTTTAAGGCATGTGGATGAGGCAGTCACTGACTTATTCTATCGTCTAGAGAAAGGAATCACACCTGTACCTGCAATACCGGCCGGGATGTTTAGATCCTTGAGCATGTGTCAGAAAGCAGGCGAAGGGAGATTTATTGGATGTGCAAAGCTATTGTTGATGTGGTTTCATGGTCACTTTTGAAAGATGAACAAGGTTTCTTACCGGGTCTTCTCTAAAAGTTACTCCCCATTAAAGGAGGAGGCAGCTATGCAAAGATGATATCTCAGAGGAGAAGTGGATGAAAATTCTTCAAAACCTCAAGGAGAGGGATATAGAGTGGAGAGCTTTTTGGATGGTTCCTGATGAGATCTTGTATCAATGTGGGAACTTTGATTGGGTACCATTGTCAGGAATTTGGGGAGCCACTGGATATACTCGTTTGCTAGCATTAAGATAGTATAAATCAAGGCAGTTTGTACCCACGACTTACGGGCTTGCTCAGTGTGAATTCTCATATAAAGGTGACCACTATAAGGAGAAGGTTCGGGGACTGTCTGATGCTTGGAAGCAAACTCACTAGATGAAGAGGTTGGCTGTCGGTTCTATAATGACCCCTGAATACAATGAATGGTTTAGGAAAAGGGTCAATGATAATATTCCTAGGCCAAGTTTAGAAGATACTTGACCTGTGGAGGAATAGTTACAAGTTGCCTTGTCAGAGTTGGAAATTATAAAACAGGATTTTAAGAAGAAGAGTTTTGAGCTTGGGAAAAAGATCGACCAGTTGGAGAAAGAAAAAATGCACCTGAAATTAGATGTGGAGGTTCAGAAGTCAGAGGCAGAAAAGGTACGAAAAAGGAAGAATGAAGTTGAGGAAGATTTGGAAAGTTTGAAGACAGATTATAAGAAGTTACGCCTATTTATGAGGATTGTTGGGTTAGGTAAAACTCCAGAACAATAGCGTCAGGAAATTCGAGAGGAAAAGACCAAAGCCGACCAGTGGGAAAGGAAATTCCGAGAGGCTCAAGCACGAAATGAGGACCTAGAGAAGAGTGTGTCAGAAAGTAGAAATGAACGAGGTGAATTAAGGGCTAGAATGGCGGAACTCGAGAAATCTCTTCATCAGTACCGAAGCCGTAATACCGCAATGGAGTTGAGAGCAAGCTTGAGTAAGGTAGAAGAAATGAAAGGAAAAATAGAAGAATTAGAAGCGTCATTACAAAGCTGTGAGATGCGGATTGAGTTTTTCAAAGCAAGTGAGGAGCATTGGAAGGAACAGCTTCACCATTCGCAAGACCAAGTCAGAAACAAGGATTACATTATGGGAGAAGCGATAACCCATATTCGGGAGGTAGCCGATTACTTGCAAGCTTTAGTGGTACAAGCGGATATACTAAGTGTGAAATACGAGTTGGAGTCAGATCGGGGGTAGGAGCTAGCCTCGTTGCTTAGGAAAATTAAGGCTCTGAGCATTAGGGCGAAGTCTTATTTGTAACTTAGTTTTATGTAAAGAATTATATTTTCTAGCAAAGTTTTCTAAATGGAATTGAATCAAAATTGATGCCTCCTTTGCATTCATGCATTTGCATTACATTACATCATATGCATTAAAGGCCATAAAAATATTCTAATTAATTAAAAAATTACTTCAGTAATCTGGAAACCAACAAAAACCAACCAAGTACGCACCCCTACAGCACAAGCAAAAAAAAACAAGTTAATGGACAAAAGACTAGAAAAATTGGAGCAAATGCAAAAGGACATGCAAGAGCAAATGCAGACACAGATACAAGAGCAGCTATCTAAGATCCAGTAAGAGATGATCGATCAAATGATGGAGTCCCAAAGAAACATGATGGCTCAATTGTCCCAACTACTGGTGGGTAAGATGGACAAAGGGAAAGGCCCCATGGAAAATGTTGGGGAAAATAACGAAGACCTTCAATATCCTCCTGGTTATACTCCAATATATGCACAGACACAACCTGAAATAAACCCATAGAAACCGTCTGTTACGATCAGGCCTTAACAAATTTAGGCCGGAGCTTTGATACCAATAAATTTCCAAGCTGGCTCAGGCTCTAACCCTGCTAATAACTCGAATTATCCACTTGTTCCTAATTTGGATGAAGTTGCAAAAGAGGAAATGGAAAGGATAGAATCACAAAAGTAATTAAAAGAACAGTGTAAATGGCTGAAGGAAAAATTCAGAGCAATGGAAAGCGATGATAGTCATCATGGAATTGACGCTAAGGATTTGAGTTTGGTCCCAGACTTAGTCCTTCCCCCCAAGTTCAAAATGCCAGAATTTGAGTAGTACAATGGAACGAGCTGCCCTAAAGCTCATATTACGATGTTTTGCAGAAGAATGACTGGGTATGTTAACAACGATCAACTACTGATCCTTTGCTTCCAAGACAGTTTAGTGGAGGTAGCATCTAAGTGGCACAATCAGCTGAGTCGTACCAGGATTAGTTCATGGAAAGATTTGGCGCAAACGTTCATGAAGCAGTACAGCCATGTGACGGATATGACTCCTGATAGAATTACTCTACAAATATGAAGAAGAAACCAAATACAAGTTTTAGACAATATGCGCAAAGATGGAGAGAAGTTTCCATACAAGTTCAGCTGCCGCTTTTAGAAAAAGAAACCACGATGCTCTTTATCAACACATTAAAGACCTCGTTCGTTACACACATGCTAGGAAGCGCCACAAAAAGCTTCTCAGACGTGGTAATGACTGGAGAAATGATTGAGAATGCAATAAGAAGTGGAAGGATAGAGGCAGGAGAGAATACCAAAAGGCTAGCCCTGTAGAAAAGGAAAAACGAGGTGAACAATACGAACATAGGGTACTCAAAATCGTTTACCATTAATCAGCCGAGAGCAGTGACTACTGGGAGTCAAGATTCATTAAAACAAGAATCTGACACAAAGCAAAATACTGAGAAGCTTCAATTTACGCCTATCCCAATGTTATATAAGGAGTTGTATCAAAGTTTATTCGATGCACATGTGGTGGCCCCTTTTTACTTAAAGCCATTACAACCCCCGTACCCCAAATGGAACGACGCAAATGCTCAATGTGACTACCATGTAAGAATTCTGGGACATTTAATAGAAAACTGCACTGCCTTTAAGAAAGTATTTGAAAGACTTATTAAAGTGGGCATTGTGAAGTTTGATAATGCACCTAGTGCAGAAAATTCGTTACCTAATCACGCCGATGACGGGGTAAACACGATGAGTGAAAATATGGGGAGAAAGGTCAAGGCAGACATTACACAAGTGAAAACTCCTTTGAAATGGGTTTGGAAGGAGATGGAAAAAAGGGGATTAGTTATTTCGGATCCAGAAAGGAGCGGCAAAGAGATGAGAAGCTACTGCGAATTCCATCATAAAGAGGGGCACGAAATTCAAGAATGTGAAGAGTTCAGAGTTTTGGTTCAGGGCCTGATGGACAACAAAGAGATAGAATTTTATGAAGAGGCTAAAAAGGAGGGGTGTGTATGCACGTCAGAATCAGCGTTGAAGGGCCCAAAGGTCAATTATCCTGTGGTCATCATTTCACGTTCGAAAAATGAAGCGGGAATTCAAATGACACTGAAGGTTATAATTCAGAAACCAGCAGTTTTCTCTTACGAGGGCAACAAAAGGGTCCCATAAAATTATGATTGTAATGTGACAATCCCGGGGAAGGAGAATTCAGCTAAGGAGGACCAAGATATAGGTTCTCACACGCGTAGTGGAAGACGCTATGACTTGGTAAATGCCCGAACAAAACCTGTAAAATGAAAAGCTCTGATAGCGAAACAAAAGAAAGGAAAAGCTGTTGAGTCTGAGTTTCCTGTTAATGAACTAGTGAAAGAGGAGAAAGCTAAGGAATTCTTGAAATTTCTGAAACATAGTGAATATAGCGTGCTGGAACAGTTGCATAAACAACAAGCTCGCATATCTATACTAGCTTTGCTCCTAAGTTCAGAGGTCCACCGAAATGCATTGATGAAAGTGCTAAATGAGACGTACGTGAATAATGATATCTCTGTCAATAAGTTGGATCTGCTGGTTAATAACATAAGTGTTAATAATTTCATCTTCTTCAATGATGAAAAAATACCACCAAGAGGTATGGGGTCCACTAAAGCTCTGCACATCACTACCAGATGCAAAGGATACACATTGCCGGGAGTCTTGATAGACAATGGGTTGGCATTGAATGTATTGCCCTTGTCTATATTAAATAGATTACCTGTGGATAGCTCGCACATGAAGGGGTGTCAGAATATAGTGCAGGCATTTGATGGCACAGAAAAAAAAGTCATAGGGAGAATAGAAATACCTTTGTTGATTTGCCCAACTACATATGAGGTGGAATTTTTAGTGATGGATATCAAACCCTCATACAACTACTTGTTAGGAAGACCTTGGATACATTCAGTAGGGGCAGTACCTTCATCGTTGCATCAGAAGTTGAAGTTAGTATCAGAGGGTCAGTTGATAACGATAAATGCTGAAGAGGATGTTATTGTAGCTGTAAGTAGTGATGCACCATATTTGGAGATAGATGATGAAGGGATCGAATGTTCTTTTCGGTCCTTGGAGTTTGTAAATGCAACATTCATCACTGAAGGGAGCAAGATTCCAGCACCGAAAATATCCAGAACTACGAGGATGAGTCTACAGTTGATGGTAGGAAAATGAGCTTTACTAGGAAAGGGGCTTGGAAGACATCTCCAGAGAAGAATTGAAGTTTCGATATTGAAAGACAAATGTGACCGTTTTGGTTTAGGGTTCAGGCCAGATGCAAGACAAAGGAATAAAGAATTAGAAAAAAGGCATGAGAGAAGAAAGGCACGATTGAGTGGTGAAGAAATCAAGTGGGAACCAATGGTAATCCCTCACATATCGAAGACTTTTGTATTGGGAGGGATTATTCATCCCGAACGAAGGATGTCGGAGAAAAAAGAGATTGAAGAAATGTTGAAAGATATGCACATCAATGCCATATTCGAAGAAGCAACTGAAGAGGGGACCTTGTCAGATATTCGTCCTTATGAACCTGGGAGTGTTCTAAGAAACTGGACTGCAGAAGACATTCCTGTAGTATTTAGAGCTTACTTAGAGTAATGTTCAAAATAATCTTGTTGCTTTAAGCCTAGAGGCAATAAGAATTTCATTGTGAAATAGGCTCATGTTCAAACATAATTATTTCAATGAAGTACATTTTCACTATCATTTTGAGCAAATATTCTTTCATTCTTTCCACAAGTAATTGTTTTATTCTTTTCGTCAGAGTAATTATCTTGGTCCTTTTAGACTTTCTTCAATCATTCCTTCATAATCATACCATGCAAACAATAATTCTTAAATTCATTCATTCTTTGCATATTTTTGTACCTATAATAGGTCCCTGGATATCAATGTCATGAATGACGCCACTACTGACTCATAATCACTTTTTGAGCAAGGCATGTGTTTAGAGGGATCTCAGGACTTTGAAGATGACAGAGATTATGACTTATCTTAGGACTTGTTAAGGATGGTAGAACAAGAGGAAAAGCAAATTCTACCACATAAAGAGACAGTGGAGGTGGCGAATTTGGAAGAAAGAAAAGTTGTAAGAATCTGAACATGATAAACGAAGAAACAAAGCGAGACCTTGTTGGGTTGCTTCAAGAATTTAAAGATGTCTTTGCATGGTCCTATCAAGATATGCCCGGGTTGAGCACCGATATTGTAGTACATCGCCTTTCCATAAAAGAAGATTGCAAACCAATTCAGCAAAAACTTCGAAGGATAAGGCCAGATGTTGTGCTAAAAATAAAGGAGGAAGTCAAGAAACAATTTGATGCTGGATTCCTGCGGGTGGTCAAATACTTGGAATGGGTAGCCAACATTGTACTTGTTCCTAAAAAAGATGGGAAAGTATGAATTTTTGTTGATTATAGAGACTTAAATAAGGCTAGCCCAAAAGGCAACTTCCTATTGCCTCACATTGATACTCTAGTGGATCACACGGTGGGCTACTCATTATTCTCCTTCATGGATGGCTTCTCGGGATACAATCAGATAAAGATGCATCCTAAACACATGGGAAAGACTACATTCATAACCTTGTGGGGCATGTTCTGTTATAAGGTGATGTCATTTAGGCGGAAGAATGCTGGAGCGACATATTATGAAGCCATGCTAACCTTATTTCATGATATGATACATAAAGAGATTGAAGTGTATGTAGAGGATATGATTGTCAAATCCAGAACTGAAGAGAAGCACATCAAAGTGTTGAGAAAGCTGTTCTTGAGATTGAGAAAATTTTAGCTAAAGCTTAATCCAGTGAAATGTACTTTTGGAGCTAGATCAGGAAAGCTACTAAGCTTTGTAGTCAGTGAAAAAGGAATTGAGATTGACTCAGACAAAGTTCGGGCTATACAAGAATTGTCTCCACCACGTACTCAAAAAGAAGTTCGAGGCTTCTTAGGAAGACTAAATTATATTGCTCGGTTCATTTTGCAATTAACTGAGAAATGCGATGCCATATTTCGTCTTCTTAAAAAGCACAACCCAAGAGAATGGGATGACGAATGCCAGAGAGCTTTTGATAAGGTTAAAAAGTACTTGTCAAGTCCCCCCAATGTTGTCACCTCCAAGCTCAGATAGGCCGCTAATACTATATTTAGCAGTGTTTGATAACTCTATGAGATGTGTGCTTAGTCAGCACGATGAATCAGGAAGAAAAGAAAATGTGATATATTACCTCAGTAAGAAATTCATGGAATGTGAGTTGAGATATTCATCAATTGAGAAATTATGTTGCACTTTGACCTGGGCAACTCGGAAGTTGAGGCAATACATGTTGTACCATAGACCTGGTTAATCTCAAAGTTGGACCCCCTAAAATATATGATGGAGTCAAATGCCTTAAACGGAAGGGTGGCTATGTGGTAAATTCTGCTTTCTGAATTGTACATAGTCGATGTGAGTCAAAAGGCCGTGAAAGGGAGTGCAATAACAGAATTTCTGGCCAATAGGGCTCTAGAAGATTATGAGCCCTTGAATTTTAATTTCTCCAATAAAGAATTACTGTATGTCGCAGCTACTGAAGAGGACGTTACAAAAGGTCACCCATGGAAATTGAACTTTGATGGAGCCTCAAATGCTATGGGTAATGGAATCGGGGCAGTTTTGGTATCCCCAAATGGATATCATTATCCATTCACATGTAAATTGGATTTTGATTGCACAAATAATATAGCAGAATATGAAACATGCATTATGGGACTCCGGGCAGCCATAGAACGCAAGTTTAAGGTGTTGGAAGTATAAGAAGATTTCGTGCTAGTGATCTACCAACTTAAAGGTGAATAGGAGACAAGAGACTCCAAATTGATTAATTATCGAAGCATAGTGCTGGGGTTAATTGAAGAGTTTGATGATATTACTTTCAATTATCTCTGGCGAGATGAGAACCAGATGACGGATGCTTTGGCTACTTTGGCTTCCATGATCAATGTGAGCAAACAAGAAGATGGAAAACCCATTCAGATGAGTATTTGTGAAGCCCCATCTTATTGTTACAACATGGAGGAAGAGGAGAGAGATGACCACCCTTGGTATCAAGATATATTGCGATACATGAGAAATCGTAAGTACCCTGATAAAAGGACGTTGAGAAGACTAGCCTGTGATTATGTCTTAGATGGGGAAATACTATATAAAAGAAGAAAGAATCAAGTACTATTGAGATGTGTAGATACTATGGAAGCCAAGAAAATTTTAGGAGAAGTTTACGAAGGCGTTTGTGGAACACATGCTAACGGCTTCACAGTGGCTAGAAAAATTATGAGATTTGGATATTATTGGTTTACCATGGAAGGAGACTGCATTAATTATGCCAAGAAGTGTTACAAATGTCAAATCTATGGTGATAAAATTCATGAACCTCCTTCGCCTTTGCATGTTATGACTTCCCCATGGCCGTTTTCCATGTGGGGCATGGATGTCATAGGGCCAATCTCATCGAAGGCTTCAAATGGGCATCAGTTCATCTTTGTGGTCATTGACTATTTCACCAAGTGGGTAGAGGCGACCTCATATGCCAATGTTACAAAATCGTCTGTGACAAAATTCTTGAAAAAGGAGATCATATGTCGATATGGAATGCCTGAAAGGATTATATCTGACAATGCATTGAATTTGAACAATAGCACAATAGCAGAGGTCTGCAGTCAGCTTAAGATCAGACACCATATTTCATCACCATATCGCCCAAAAATGAATGGGGCAATAGAAGCAACCAATAAAAATATCAAGAGGATTGTGGGAAAATGACCAAAACTTATAGAGATTGGCATGAGAAGTTGCCATTCGCTCTTTATGCTTATCGAACATCTGTCAGAACTTCTACTAGGGCAACGCCTTTCTCATTGGTCTATGGAATGGAAGCAGTTCTACCCATTGAGGTAGAGATACCTTCTCTTAGAGTTTTGTCAAAGTTGAAGTTAGATGAAGCAGAATGGATACAGTCTCGATATGATCAGTTGAATTTGATTGAGAACAAGAGGCTAAGAGCTATTCAGCATGGTCAGATGTATCAAAAAAGAATGATGCGGGCTTATGACAAAAAGGTTCGCACAAGAGAGTTTCATGAGGGAGATCTAGTTCTGAAAAAGATCCTTCCTATACAAAAGGATTTTAGAGAAAAATGGATGCCCAATTGGGAGGGGCCTTATGTGGTGAAGAAAGCTTTCTCCAGAGGAGCATTAATCCTAGCCGAAATGGATGGAAAAAATTTGTCTAATCCAGTGAATTCGGATTCAGTCAAAAAGTATTACACTTAAAGAGGGAAAGAGGCCAAAGTGAAAACCCGCAAAGGTCGCTTTGAGACCTTCCTTTAAAAAAAAAGAAACAATGGGGAGAGGCCAAGGTGAAAACCCGCAAAGGGCACCTTGAGACCAAAGGGGATTTGAGTTGAAAACCCAAAAGGGGTAGCTCTGATGTTGATCAAAAATGGGGAAGGTGATGATCTTGCTATACCTGAATTGACAAGGGAAAGGGTATACCGCATCTTGGGGCACTGACAAAGTGCTTCTGATCTTCTAAACACATGTCAAGTGTAAATTGCTCTTCAAGAGGTTCATACAAAGAAACTCAGGCTGCGATATCAGGGGCACCTATTCTTCACCTTAGTCATAATAAATTAGCTATCTTTGAAATATTTTTCTTTTCAATATATGTATCCCCAATAGACTTTCATTTTTATCTTCGATAATTTATTAATTTCAAGTTATGCCCTAATTAAATTCCATTCTTATCCATTGCTATGATTTTTTGCAAGCACGTTGCATTGAAATAATGATTAATGGATTAATAATACTTTCACAAAAGGAGTTTTGTGTATTACTTTGGAAAGCTTCTAAATAATACAAGAATCTGAAACAGGACTGTTGTTTAGAACTCACCAAGCTTAAGGAAATATCTGAGTAGGAAGGGTTTAAGTTGAGACTATCTCTTTGGATTTTTGGTCCAAAATAGTGATTGAACAAAAGACGAGATATTGCGTCAATGATACAATCTCGATGAGAAATGATCAGTATAAAAGGAGGTCACTCTCTAAAAAATGATACTATACATCCATCAGGCATACACGCTTGGCCATGAAACCCGAGGAATGGTGTAACAGACAAAATTGATGGGGAAAATTTCGGATCCTACACCCTTGAGTTGCAGTGGGGTGGATAGAAGAAACTGCAGGTTCTATCTCCCTAAAGATGCAGTAGAGAAAACCAGTCGAACAAATAGTGATTTTCTGCCAAAGATACCAGCCGAGAAAACAAGACAGGATAACAAATCAGTGGTAGAACGTTGATGAAAAACGAGCAATGACAATACAAATATTAAAAAGGGATCATTCTCACGACATTCTGCATTCATGCAAATATCATACACACCTAGTTAGGAGCATTTGATTCATTCTGATCAAAGCATCCTAATCATTTGACATAAGCATAGTCCCATAAAATCGATTCTAAAGGTCATGTTCCCAGAGAGTGGCGTAACAGACCGGTGAAACCACAAATCCTATACCTCTGAAATTGCAGTAGGTCAGATTAAGTCATCATAGCAAACCTTATCTCTCTGAAGTTGCAGTAGGCAGGTTGAAGTAGCAAGTCTCATCTCCCTAAAGTTACAGTGCAACAGACTAAAGTTAGCAGATCTTGTCTCCCTGAAGTTGCAGCGGAGTAGATCGAAGCCATAATCCTTATTTCACTGGAGTTGTAGTATAGCAGGATAAAATTACCCAAATATTATCTCTCTGAAGTTACAGTGGAGCAGACTGAAGATGGCAGATCTTATCTCCCTGAAGTTGTAGTGGAGTAGATTGAAACTATAATCCTTATCTTTCTGAACTTACAGTAGAGCAGGATAAAAAAATACGCAATTCTTAACTCCTTGAAGTTCCAGTGGAGTAGATCGAAGTTACAAATCTCTTCTTCCTGAAATTACATTGGAGCAAATCAAAGCTATAAGTCTCATCTTCCTGAAGTTGCAATAGGACTACTAGAAAAAGAAGAACACCATGGAAGTCAAGATTCAAAGACCGAGCAAGATTGACCCTTGTAAGAGTCTTTGCTCTATTCTAGTTACACGACAATGAGCAAAGAGGGGCAGCTGTAAACTGGTCAATTTGCCTGGGTCCACACCAAAACCAAAATACAAAACAATAATAAACCAAACTAATAAATAATTAAGTCCAAGTCCAAAGTCAATAACCCATTACAGAACGAAAACCATTACATTGGCCCAAAACCCAAATACTTAGAATCCAAAACGGGCCCGAAATGCTACAAACCCAGCCCGATGGCCCAACACAACAAAAACAGACTCCAAGGGCCTATTACTTGAACAACTAGCCAAACAGAAACCCTAGGGTTTCCACTCTAGCACCGCAGCCCCCAGCCCACAGCGCCGTATGGCCTCTTTGCGCCACAGCCACACCCACGCCTCCACGTCAACGAGCCGTACACCACAGCTATCCCCGTACCTCCGTGCCTGCAAACAAACAAGAGAACGACAGTAAACACAAAAAATTTTGTATTTTTATTCTTTTGGGTTTCGGCTATAAAGCCAAGAACTTTTCAATGTATTTTTTTACGCATATTGAATACAAAAAAAGTAGTCAAATTTTTGAGAAGGTGATTTTTGTTTAAATTTTTTGAAGTTTTTGCATTTCCTGGGTTCATTTTTCTTTAAATCATTCATCATTAAATTAGAAAACAAAGAAAAAGTGAAAGAGGAGCCTTACCTTGCGAATAGGCCACAGATTTCTTTTTTTTTTTTGCTTCGTTGAAATCGAAGCTGAAAGGGGATCTCAAGGCTAAGAAAACCATGTCCCCAAAGCTTAAATACATTGGTCACCGACTGTGGTGGTGAATCGGTGTTGGCGCAAAAGGGGATTAGGGATCGGCCAAATATGAAAAAGGGGTGTTTGATTTTATTTTTGTTCCTAAGTGGCTGAGTGTCTTAGTTTTAGTGTTTTTTACTGTTAACAACGGATATAAAATGGCACCGTTTAGGGCCTATTTCAGTGGCTCCAAAACGGTGCCGTCTAGGCCAACCCGTTTCAACCCGACTTGATGGCCCCTAGGATCCGCGTGTTTCTGTGGAGAGGAGGTATTTGCGCGTTGGTCCTTCCCCATTCGCGCTAACATTCAATTAGGCCCTGTTCACATTTTCTTTATTTTTTAAATTTATCCCTGAAGTTCGCATATAAATGCAATCTAATCCACAGCTAAACGCAGCGTTTTGGGATCTAGTATATTTCTAGTTTTAGTTCCTATGCATTCGCGCACTTTGAGCTTTAATCCTTCTTTTACTTTCAATAGTCTATTTTATTTATTAAGTATCATTTTTAGTTAAAATTTTTTTTAATTGAGTCCTTTCGATTTGTACAATTCATTACTTTTTAAAATTCATTTAATACTTATTTTTATATTTATTTATATATTTTTGATTTACCATGATAATTTTACCCCCTTTTTTATATATAAAATCTTTATTTTAAGGCTTTTTTATATTATATTATTTTAAAATTTTCATATAATATTTTACTTAAATGTTTTTATATATTATTATACATATGTAGCTCATGATAAAGTTTGTTTTTATTCCATATATATTATTAATCCTATGTTACTTTACAGACATAATTCCTTTTAAACCTATTTATATATATATATCTGTGTGTGTGTTTTTTAAACCCATTATGTATATGATTCATATCTCAAGAACATATCTTATTATATATATTTTTAGAACCTTTCATATTTTTACATATTATTTAAATTATCTTTTATTATATGTACATTGTCAATTTTAAATAGATGTCTCATTTAAAAAAAATATATTTGGGTATGTTGTTTGATTCAAATTTCTTCCTTTATAATATCTTTTTAATAATCGTTTATATATTATTAGTTTTATTTTGTACAGTAAATTATTTCAAACCCTAGCATGTATAGTTCATTTTAATTTTTTTTATTATTAATGGTTTTTGATTTGTTGCACATTATATTGACTCCTAGTGTCCGTATTGTTCTGTATATTATGTATTGTTTTTTAGTTTTCATTTCATTTCACACATAACTGCTGCATATTGTTTACTCTTCATTTGTATTATCATTTCAATTGTTATTCATCTATATTTGATAATTTGTTGTATTTCCTTCTAATATGTTTCTTTGGTGAATCATATTTTAGTTTCTTATTAATGTTTTAAATATGATATGAACTCATTGCCATGATGTGTTTATTAATTCATTTTTTATGTTTATACTATTACTTTTCGCCAAGTATAGTACTTTATTTGTGCATATTGTCCCATGTTTATAATTTCGCTTTTTGTTTATAAATGTTACTTTGTAATTTGCAACTTTTTGTTTTAAGATTAATTATTTCATTTTATTTCAAGTCAAATTAATGCGGTTTAAGTTAGTTTTACAATTATTCATTTGAAAATTCCTTAAAACGAATGCAATGTTTGATGTTTGGAAATTCAGGGAATCGTGCCCTATCGTGCTGGGTTTCGATTTCCCATTTGTTCAAAATAATCGAATATTCCTTTAGAACACTCGCATTTTCTAAATTCTAAAACAAGGCAATGTTCAATGTTTGGAAATTTGAAGAATCGTGGCCTACCGTGCTGGGTTTCGATTTTTCGTTGGACTAAATAATTAGGCATCCTTTTCTAATTTTCAACATATAAGCTTTTGGAAGTGAAAAATTGATCGTGGTTACGAGGGTTTAAAGGATCACGTCCTACTATATATCTTAGAAACAAAAGAATTTTGACGTCCGATTTGAGTCATTCAAATGTTTTAAAAGAAATCGTATTTCAAAACTTTTTTTTAGACATAAGAACATTATTTAATTAATTTTGTACCAATTTTTGCAGTAACGGGGTGCAAATCCTTCCTCGTACATAACTGACTCCTGAACCCATTTTCTCGAATTTCATAGGCCAAAATTGATTTTTTTAATAAAATGTTTTATTAGGTGATCCGATCACACCTTAAGAAAAAGATTGGTGCTGACTCCATTTTCATTTTTAAATAAGTCGATCCCCGTTTTTTTCAAATAAAAAAATAGTTTCGACAAAGTGTATAGACCTTGATGAGTTCTTATGTTCTAGCAATTAGGGGCTGTCGATCTACTAATAGAAGCATGGATCTGGAGTTTCGAGCTGTCAAATATACAAGTCATGTGAGTCCCTAAATTGACTCTTACAAATGAATTATGCATATTAGAACCTTCTGTGAAAATAAGCTAAGAATGTATGATGTGATGATTCTATGAGAAATGTATGTCTGATGAACTTGCATGAATGATTCGTATGAAAAATAGATATGATCTCTAAGGTCAATGGTTAATATGTCTAAATGACTAAAGTGTGTATATGTGTGTTTTGATGACATGAACAAGTCTGTTGTGAAAGATTTTTTCATGTGTAAGTTAGATGTGAATGAGTGTGTGCCTATATCTAGAGTTGTCTAAATAGG
Source organism: Gossypium hirsutum (assembly GCF_007990345.1). Taxonomy (NCBI): domain Eukaryota; kingdom Viridiplantae; phylum Streptophyta; class Magnoliopsida; order Malvales; family Malvaceae; genus Gossypium; species Gossypium hirsutum. The sequence goes on from NC_053432.1 coordinate 41,379,883, forward strand.
TTCATCGGGACTAAAAACACGAATCTCTAAAAGGAAAAGTACATGGTACTTTGAAGACCATGTAGTGTAAGGCCATGGTCTGGCCGTGGCGTCATATGAAATATGTAAAGTAAGATTGGGTGAGTACCAGCGATAAGGGGCAAACCTTACGACGGTGAGTTTAGGAAAATCCCTATTGCCAAAAACACCAATTTTCGTATAAGTGAGCATTTGTGGTTATTTCTGAAAGAAAGTCTTTATAGTGATCTCTGTTAAAAGAAAGCATTTATGGCGATCTCTGTTAAAAGAAAGCATTTGTGACGATCTCTGTTAAAAGGATCCCTTTGTGGTGATCTAAGATAAATGAATGTTTTGTGGCAAATTGTGTTAAAAGGACGCCTTTTTGGAAAGACTCTAAAAGGAAAGTCTTTGTAACAGCCCGATTTTGGGGCTAGTCAAAATAGTGGTCTCGAGAGCACAAATATAAAGTTAGAGAAATTATTTTATTATTAATATAGAGTCATAGCATGTTTATATTAGTGCATGAAAAATTTGGTGAGCTAATTTTAACGTTTGTGAGCCCAATTGCGAAAAAGGACTAAATCGCATAAAGTGCAAAATTCCTAACTTGAAAGCTAAAGGTGTTATTTTATTAGAGAATTAAATTTGGGGTATTTTAAAGGGCAATTAGACCCTTTTAAAGGAGCATAGCCAGCCATAGAGTCAAAGAGGAGATAAAATTTTAAAATTTGGTGGGTTAGGTGGCTTATTTTGACTAAAATAGAAATAGCTAAAAGAAAGATGATAACATCCTACTTCCCCATTTCTTCTCCACCGATTTTTCATCCATTTTTTAGGGTTTTGAGCTTCAAAACTTTCAGCAACTTATTGCTCTTGCAAGTAAGTGTTTTACATACTTTTTCTTGAAGATTTTTGCATTTTTTGAGACCCTTGAAGCATGAGCTTTCAAATGAGGGGTCTATGTTGCAAAATGATTAAGAGTTTAGGGTTTGACCATGAAAGAATTTAGAGTGTTTTCCAAAATTTTATGGAAGAAAATGAGTCTTGGGTGTCTTATAAACAACTTTTGTGAAGGGTGTCTTATAAACAACTTTTGTGAAAGGTGTTAGCATGAAAACACCTAATAGGACTAATGTGCATAAGTTGTAAAATAGAAAATAAATGTGTGAAATAGTGGGAATTTAGAGTTGCTATAAGAGTCAAAGAGGATCAGCTAGTCTTGATAAATAAGGAAATTCGATAAAAATTGAGTTTTGGGCCGAGGGGTAAAATGGTCATTTTGTAAAAGTCTAGGGGCAAAATGGTCATTTAGCCCAATTATGAATTTTTGAGTGCTTAGGTTGATAAAGTGACTTAATAAGTGCATTTTGCTATTATAGATCAAGAAATATTGAGTCCAAACCTAGACCGGGGGAAAGCCAAGCAAACTGACTAAATCGGTTAGTCGCCACATTTTGTAATCCGAGGTAAGTTGTGTGTAAATAATACAACTACATCACTAATGTATATGTGTTGAATTGCATTTGAATTAATATATCATGAATTGCTTGATTTTGAAACTTGAGAAAGTACGATGATAATAGAGATAGCAGAGTTCCCATTCGAACCTAGGAAATATATCAGATATTCATGCCATGACATATGGGTCATTGTGGGCTAGTGTAAGACATGTTTAGGACATGCATCAGCCACATTATTAGAGCCAGTGTAAGACCATGTCTGGGACATGGCATCGGCATTGAGACAAGGGCTAGTATAAGACATGTCTGGGACATGCATCGGCCTCGAGACGTAAGCCAGTTTCAGACATGTTTGAGACATGCATCGGCTACGAGATTATAGTAAGTGTAAGACTTTGTCTGGGACATGGCATTGATATGAGATATGAGCTAGTGTAAAACCATGTCTGGGACATGGCATCAGCACCTTACCCATATTTAGGGCTTAATGAACATCCGATAGTGTTCTGAATGGTTTAGCTGTGAGTAGTATGACTTTAAGTTAATGAGCATGGTATAACCGTGTTGTGAGTGGTACAGGTACCTATTTAAAATATATGAGACGTAAACTCGATATATGCTATGAGATTTATATGGATAGTGATGAGTAAGTTATACTTGCGCCTACTTTTGTGTTGCGAGCATGTTAATGAATGGTAAAATCGTTTTTGTATATTTATTTATATGCAACTTACTAAGCTTTATGCTTACTCCCTTTCCTTTCCCTTTTTCTTATAGTGCCGCCTATCTAGCTCAATGATCAACAGAAGTCAGAGATATCGATCACACTATCAATCGAAGCATTTGGTATAGTTTGATTTATATTTTTGAATATGGCATGTATAGGGAACTAGTTTATGTTTTGTGTTAATATTGGCTTGGCCAAATTCGTTGGCTTAGGATAAATCCCTCATTTTGTATTCAGCCCTAAATGATGGTTAATGTTCATTTTGATTTGTATGGAATAAAGTTATTTTCATGGTTGAGTAAAATGCGTAAATGGAATGTTATCTATTGTGGATGATGTGATTGCTTGAGATAGTCTTATATTGGGTTTGGTGGTTATTTTGTAGGTTGTGTAAGTAAGGGTGGCAAAGAGGCTTGGTAAATAGCCTTATATTTTCCACACGGGTAGACACACGGGCGTGTTGTCCAGCCGTGTGTCCCTTGCACATAAAAATTTCAAGTCAGTAAGCATGGTAATAAACACACGAGCAAAGACATGGCCATGTGTCTCACCCGTGTGAGGGAGAGGTTGCTGACGTCAGAAACAGAATGTCTATGTTTTTGTACACGGGCTGGGCATGTCATGACTGTGTGAAGGACACGGGCAAGGCACACGAGCGTGTGCCAGGCCATGTGAAAACCCCTGTTAGTGTGCATTTAAAACAAATTCCATACGAGTTGAGGACATGGGTGTGTCCCTATATTGCTTAGGCCATGTGAGCCACATGGGCCATCAACACGACCATGTTGAATTGGCCACACGGGCGTGTGCCCCTTTCACACGGGCGTGTGCCCCTATGTCAAGTGACATTTTTTCTATAGTTGGCAAAAGTACCCAAGTTGTTCCGAGTGATTTACGATGTGTGTTTTGGGCCTCGAAGGCCCATATTAAGGATACGTTGATAAGTTTGAGAAATTTTTAAATTTGTCCAAGTCTTGGAGACTCAAAAACGGTTGTAAGCACGAGTTTAAGTGAGGTAACGCCTTGTATTCTGTCATGTTGTAGGATACGGGTATGGGGTGTTACAGTTTTTATGGCTATCTTTGGAAAGGAATGCCTTCGTGGCAGAATCTGAAGAATGGATATCATGGTAACCATCTGAAGATAACGCCTTTGGGTGGACACCCAATGAGTGGCGAACCTTAAATAGCTACCAAGGATGCATAGAAAGGTTAGTGTGCGCCAAGTACGTGGCAAGAAAATATATGAGTTAAAACTAAGAATCGAGAGTGCACTAAAGTAAGAAAGATATGGGAAAATTCTGAGATAAGTATTGGGAGCAATCTACCCCGCCAGTAGCTAATGATAAGACTAGTGAGTAAAGAATAAGTTATTAAGTCTAATAATAAAGGTAAGTGAAGATGTTAAGGATTATGAAAAGATAAGATTTAAGAAAGGATATAAAAGGTAAAAAGAGGTTAAGTATAGTACGCACAAGAGAAGGAAAATGGTTTTGAAGAAAAAAAGATGGTAGCCTCAATATTGTATTCGCCAAAGAAGGAAGAAAGGTCAAGAAATACTCAAGGATGTGCAAAACAACATATGCAACGTATAATGGATGAAAAAGGTATTCTAAGGTTCAGCTCACTAAGTTCTCTTACACAAAATGTTTCTACTTTCAAGTCTGTAAAGGAATATGCACCGAGAGATGATGTCAAAGCTACGCCAAGGAAGCTATAACACCCCTATCCCGTAACCGTCGCCGGAATAGGTAAAGGGCATTACCGGACTTGTAACTCATGTCAGAACCAAAAAATTTTGAACTTTTTCTTGAAATAAAGATCATTCATTTAAATAAGTACTAAGCACAGCCAGGGATAAAATTTAAACTTCTCTAAGTAAACATTCAAAAGATGCCATTTTCGTATGGCTTATATACATTAACCAAAATATTCTTCCGCCGCTAGTCTATTCTATACATGCCATAAAATAATTCAAAACATAACAGTAACAAGCAGTGGATAGTGATAGTGTGACTAGTTGCTGACGATCCCCGAGCCTGTAGCTTCCAAATGAGATCTATAAAACAGAGGAAACAAAGTAACCGGAGTAAGCATTACAATGCTTAGTAAGTTTTAAGCAGTGTCAACAGATAATAATCAAATTATAACATATTTGTTCGTATCTTTGTTTCACTCTTCCTTCGGGCATACTATCCCTTTACCGAATATGCACATCTCATCATATACAATAGGCAGATAAACTTTCACATAAAAGTGAGCTCATGTGACATAGATATATTGTATAATTTCACATAACCTCTCACACTGATCCGATGTCACATAATCATAAGAATAGTCTCATAGATTGCTCACGTATGCATCACATAACTGCCTTATGATTTAGTTTAAATCAAGCTCACATATAAACTTGGAGTACATACCTGTTTAACCTTTCGCATTGAATATATTTATAAGCAATTCTTATTGCGAAGTCTTATAGCTTTAAACTCTACTCAGATTATCGGCGAAACCTTTAGCTCAGATGAAATCTCCACACGAAGTCAGCGGGTCTTAACCCTGACATAGTCACCACATATGGTCATCTGGTCTTTAATCCCGGGTTTACATCATAGAGTTTCATACATATTTATTCACATGTTATAACATTCACATCGACTATCATATTTGTAATTCATTTACCTTATCAAATATCTAATAAAACACACCTTCCGCCGTTTGTCATTTGGCCACAATATATATATACACATCTCATACATATCTCACATTAGCCATTTGGCTTTACCACATATCCATCTCATACACATTTCGCATTAACCATTCGGCTTTCCCACATATATACACTTCCACGTTCATCACATTGGCCATTCTGCCTTATCACATATATGCATGTTCACATTTATCACATTGGCCATTCTGCCTTATCACATATATGCATGTTCACATTTATCACATTGGTCATTCGGCCTTATCACATATGTGCATGTTCATATTCATCACATTGGCCATTCGGCCTTATCACACATATGCATGTTCACATTCATCACATTGGCCATTCGGCCTTATCACATATGTACATGTTCACATTCATCACATTGGCCATTCGGCCTTATCACACAAATGCATGTTCACATTCATCACATTTGCCATTCGGCCTTAGCTCATATATACACATTCACATCCATCACATAAAATCCTAAATCAAAATATAAATTTCATGTATTCACATCACAATTATCCAAATATACTTCACATACCACATATACTTTCACTTTGTCTTGGCAGAATCTACATCTATCATTTCCCAATGAATAATTCAATTTCAAGCCATACTATCATTTCATATTCGAATACTTATAAATTTACAATTTCACAAATTTTAATATCAAAGATCCATCTAACACTCATATATCTTTTTATAATATCACAATTTAGAATTCACGTATGGGTTTAATCAATAGCTTATGAGCAACTAAAACAAGTTTTATCCATGTTTACAACATAACCACAAATTCTCTACAAGCTGTTTTCCTAAGCAACAGTCGTTAAATTATTTGTAACTGGGGTTACGAAATTCCAAATTATGTGCCGCTAATTTTCCATAAAAATAGACTCGTATATCCTCTATCCACAAAATTTTCAAAATTTTTGGTTTGGCCAATCAATACCAGATTTTTCTCGAAGTTTCCCCTATTTTACTGCTTGACTACTCTGACTACTCTTCACTAAGAATTTAATTTCTCATTGTACAGAATTCATAATGTGTTTTTGTTTATTTTTTTTGAAATTAGACTCATTAAGGAGTCTAAGCATAAAATTTTATATTATAATCATTTTTGTACGATTTATAATGATTTTCCGAATACTGAACAGGGGATTTCGGTGCCATTCTGACTCTGTCTCACACAACTTTGAAAATCTCATTATCGGCAACCCCTTTACTTACACGATTTCTTGTATACGAAACTAGACGCATCAAGCTTTAATTACATAATTTATTCAGTCTTTATCTCAACTCCCACAATTTATGGTAATTTTTCCAAAACACGCTACTGCTGCTGTCCGTAGCAGATTTATACAATTTACTCTGTAAAGTTCTCATTCACATATTTAAAACATAATATCATATATGCCGTCATTTAGAAAAGTCATTGACCTTAACATATATACATAATTCATATTCAACCTGTTTTAAAACTTAAAATTTTCAAAGGAATCAAACTCAATTACTTAAGAACTTACCCCGGATGTTGTCGAACGATTTCAACGGCTATTCGATCACTTTTTTCTTTCCCCCATCCGCCTTTGATCCTCTAAGCTCTTGAGCTAAATCAAACAATTTACTTCCCAAATCAAACATAGTCACACGGCATCCATGTACATTTTAGAACCAATTCACTTGAATTAATTGCCCACTTAAGTCTCTCATCATTTCATTTTCAAATTTGTATATTTGGTAAGTCACATTAGACCATTATACAAATAGCTTTAATACATTTTATACTAGCCAAAATGTACCATCAAGATATACTTTACTCAAATAATTTACCTTGGCCGAACATGTACAATGTTTTGTAGCTTAATAATTATAATATAACATCAAGTACTCATTTTACTCATGTGGCCGATTATATACTTAATACATTCTACAAATATGGTTACTTGTATTGACTAAATACCATTTTGTTTCAAGTTCAAAACTCGGCTAATACACATATATACACTAGTAATCAAATACTAACATTTGCACTTCACCTTAATAGCTAGCTTAGCAAACCTTAATTTAACATATAATTGCTCATAACACAATTAAAGCATCCTCTCCATTCCATCAATTCAAAACACATACATTACTCAATAATATTCAAAATCATATTCGGCCTTAGTACACACTTGTTAGCCGATTTTTCTCCATTTAGCAACTAATGCACATATGTGCTCATTTGCTAGACTCTACTTCACCTAACTACCATTTCTCATCCAAATAACATGAACAACAACCATATTTCTCTTCTACTTCCTACCATGGCCGAATGCTCAAGACACCATACCATTTCAAATTTGGTCATGGGTTAAGCAAAGAGCTTAATGACTAACTCAAAAAAAATGCTAGAAATCCAAGAATCATCCTTGAACTTACCTTGATTTAGCTAACCACCATAGCTGAATTTTTTCCAAGCTTTTTCTCTTCTAGTCACGGCAATGAGGAGCAAAGATGACAACTTTGGTTTCTCCTCCCATTACCACATGTTTTATTATTCTTAATTCCTTATTTTATTTTGTAAACTAATAATGCTAATAGAAAATACATATTTTCATCCATGACCCATACCATGGCCGGCCACTACCTATTATAAATGGAAATTTGACATGCAAACCCCTCATTTTTATAACATGCATTAATAGGTCCTTATAGATTAACCTATCACATTTCAAAAGTGTCACACATAAGTCCTATTAACTAAATTCACATGCAATTAACTAAGTCGAAGCTTAAAACTTTCACACACTCATATTCACATATTTTAGACAATAAATATTATACTCAAATACTTCGGTGACTCGGTTTAGCGGTCCCGAAACCACTTTCCGACTAGGGTCAATTTAGGGCTGTCACAGAAGCGATGTGGTAGGTTGTTATGCATACAAAGGAAAACAAGTGGCGTTTCAAAAACCGTGCCGAAGTTCATTAAGTAGTATCCCAAAGTGTATCATGTAAACTAATATATAAAGTAGGAAAGTCTGAAATTTTATTAAGTCAAAACAATAGCCATACATTTGATTTTTACAAGAAAATTAGTAGTAGCCATAGAGAGTCATTTGTACATAGGCCAAATGTAAATGTAGTCATACAATGTACGCCATAAGAAATTTTGTTATACAAAGATAGATGATACATCAATGAATAATAAGAAAGTTTCAAATTACATCAGTTAAGGCATAACACCTAAGATTTGGATCTGATACACATAAGGTGGCTACTACACCTAGTCGACTTCAATGAATGTGGAAAAATGAGTTGGGGATCAGCTGTGTTAGGCACGTTGTACAGGAAGTTGTGTAGGATGACAGATCCAGATAAGATGTCAATCTGTGGGTGCTTTCTCCTGTTGCAATCATAGGTGTGGTGGCAACTACCATTCTACATCCTGAGTGAACGACCCTTAGACATTCCTATTGGTGACAACGTAAAGTTCATTTGATAATAATACATAGTTGATATAGTAAATGTTGTTTATTTATTATATGTTTGAATTAACATATTGTTTGAGTAGGTGAAACCATGGGTCGAGTTATGTGGGACTATCGGAGCAACTCAAAGATATCCGACTGTTGTTAGATCAACACTCAGAAGCCGATGTTAGTTATTGATTTTTTTAAACCTATAATAATTACACGATGATTTGGAATTTAGAATAAAATTTATAATTTTGTGCTACAATTTGAATGGATGTCATACCCCGATCCAGATATCATAGAATGTATCCCATGTGAATTTTTGGTCATTCGGAGTAAGTGGGATGCAGCAGTTTGAGTGGAGGTAACAAATTCAGCCACCACTACGAGACATGGAAGCACTGCACAAGCTTCATCTACGGGGGAAGACCGACAAAAATTGGTGAACTTTCTACAATGAGTATATCGACATTTGGGATTGTAAGACGAATATCTTAACCATTCACAAACCTTTTTTTTCTCATTAGACATGGCAACCTATTTGGAGTACATGCCTTGGTTTAGAGTTATCGGTAAGCCATATCCACTGTCGATGGAGGCGATGAGTAGGCAACTTCCTCCGAAGAGGGAACGATGACCACCCCAACATCGTAGGTCCGAAACAAGTTCCATGTCTGGTTCATCATCATATCCAACCCAACAAATGTCACCGATGTCTGCACCACATCCCAATCAGTTCCCTTCATATATTCATGTTCCTTTCACTAACCCCATGTTTTTTTTACACAAGCACCACATTATGCACTACACTATGCACCACAACAGCATCTTACATCTACACCACCTGTAGGCATGCATTTCGGGGGACCTCAGTCCCTAGTATACTACGCCTCAATGCCAACATCGATGCCGACACAAATGTTTACACTTGTACCAACACCAATGTCAACACCAATGTCGTCATCAATGTTAATATCAATACCCACATCAATGCTGATATATCCAAGTTTTACGACATCGTACGGTTGTTTGACGATAATGTCACAAGCACCTACAGTATCGTTGTATTATCAAAGTGGTTCATCATCGCAACCACCTTCCCATAGAATGGATGACACACAATGGAAGGCTAGGATGACACCATACTCAAGCATGGAAGAAGATGATAGTGACAAAGACGAAGACAAGGGTAGAGATGAAGATAAGTACGAGTGTTGATGTGAAGAAGAAGAAGATAAGGACAATGATCATGAATAATAGGAGGAGCCAACACCCTAACTTATATGTAAAAATCCTACTCGTAACCTTCAGCCACCGCCTTGTGGCATATGTTGGGCCCGACGACGCCGATGATATATTTCTCAATTACCTTTTGTGATGTAAATATAAATGAAATCAATAAAAAATGAACATTTTTTTTACTTTTTTGTTCCAACTCATAATTGTCTTTGTTAAGTTCTAATTTAAATTGTATATACTTTTTCATATATTGTATTTGATATGAAATACGTAACTGCCTAAAGGTTAGTGGTGCCAAAAAATATTGTTTCGAGACCCCGTTTTCATAAACCCAAGCCATAAACATTTTTACTCAATATTTACAGAGTTATATAGTAGGTGAATTGAATGTTAGATAGGTAGTTTTATTGAATTAGTGATTAATTAAGGTACAGAGACTAAATAGTAAAAATGGTAAAAGTTCAATCGCTAAAGAAATTATAATTGGTAACTGAAGTAACGCTTAAAGTAGCAATTAATCCTCTAAATGAATGTTAGTAGGCAGTGGAAAATACAAATGAAATACAACAAAAATGAATAAACAAATTTCGTACAAAAAAAAACATTGTAATAATTTTGTGTACAAAAAAAAAATATTCTTGACGTTGAGGCCTCAACATATCCCTCAAAACATGTTGCCTTTGTATGCCCTGGTTTTCTACATTAGATGCATAACCTCTATTGATTATCCCTCTCTCAAACATCCATATTGGTGTTTAACTGAGTAGAAGTTGGATTATCTTTTAGGACACAACGCAAATTCATATTTGGGGCCAACTTGAACAGGGCGTCAGACACTAGAGGCCAATACTCTCATCTAGGATGAGTGGGAATTCAAATCTCCATATATTGTGCATGTTTTCTAGTCTGTGCACATCGTTAATATAAGGCAGGTACTCTATTCGTACATTTGTACATGTAATAATTACAAGTGCGCATGGGAATCGAAATGTTTGGAATCTCCCGTAATCGTAAGTCCCTTCTGATAGGTCAACACGGTATGATGCCCCTGACATGTCTTGGTTGGGTCTAGTGTACTCCGTGACCCAAAATCTCAGGTTTGTTCGCAAGTGATGCCCTACATAAATAGTGTTTACTCTTTCTGCATTTTGCCTAATTTCTTTCACGAGATCTTCACATCAAATGTGATCATCCGTTATTTGCCCAGCATATGTTACAACCTGCTTTGGAAATAAGGTTTTCAAGTGAAAGTATATTTCTTTGACAACCAAGGTAATTGGAAAATAGCACGTCCCTTTTAGTACGAAATTGATGCACTCTGCTAGGTTCATTGTCATGTGTCTATATTGTAAACCCTTATCATACGATTGTGTCAACTGTTCGCAGGGTATGCTGGTAAGGTAGTTTGCACCGATACTATTAATGGCGCGCAAGTTATTCAAAATTTCATGGAAATGATGTTGGATGAGCTCGTACTCTATCGAGAAAAGTATATCCATCAATGTAAAAAATGGATGAAATATGATTTAACATGACTATGGAAATAGTAGAGCTGACATATTCTATACAGTACCTATTGTGTGTGCGATCAAAAATGCTACCATGTCATTCAATAACAACCAAGATTTTAGGTTCTCTGTTGGATATGACACATGTTGGATTACTGGCAAATGTGATGACGTCATTGACTAAGGAAGAAATCTCAATCATCTATCTTTTTGAAAGGAGTTATCGCAAACATTATCGGTAGAATCCTTAGATTACCATCTTAGGTAATGACCATCAACAATCGATGCTTATACCTCTTATACAACCAAGTGTCGTCAACTTGTACTAAAGGTTTGCAGTGCCAGAAAAATTCCCTGTATTGATCAGATGTCCAAAAGAATCTATGGAATACTATTTTTCCAGGGACCAAATTATCGCCAAAGCAAACTAGGTACGTTTCTAGATCAGTTACAAAACTTGGTATGTATTGATTCGATACCTTACACCATTACCACAAAATGTTATATGACCTGTCCCAGCCACGATACAACTTATCCATAGCCTTTTGTTTTATGACCCATTCCTTGTAGTACGATGGCGTGTAATCGTACTAGCTACGGATGTTGACAATCAACACCGAGACGGGAACCTTAGGACTTGCTTTCAACATAGGTAGAATTATTTCAAATATCATGTCAGAGTTTAGCCTTGGATGATTCTAACTTACACCTGTAAAGTATGAGTTAAAGTTACGTTATTGGCAAAAATGAAGAACCTAGTTAGGTCACATTATGTCAGATATCGGGTGATCACATTATGCACCAGCTGTAACACAAGTATGTGGACCAGTATACTTCTTTATCATCGAAAAGCCCGTTTTCTTCTGAAAAGATACCATGATTTTCCATTTGCACATTTCGGTACGTATTGTGAGCTTTCCCTCAAATTTCTCCAAACAGGACTTTGAATGTAATAGTTCACACCATTCTTGAAGTTGTGCCGCTTTAGTGCAGCAAGAAAAGCATTTTTGTTGGGATATTCCATGCCAACTTCCAATACCTAAACATTTGACAATGAACCTAAATGGCTAGATGTTTTGTACGGGAACTGCCAGAATTCTAAACCACTTCCGACAGAGAGGTCGATCTTGGTAATGTGGGGCGAAGGTTCATCTATCCTGAATCAAGGGTTTAGATCCGCAGCATATTTCAAATCGTCATTGTCAAAACCACAAGGTTCTAGTTCAGTTGGAATCCACTCTAGTTTAGAAAAAATGTTACTTTCGAGCCATCCGGACAAGACTGCCGAATTGGATTGGGCTTTGATTTTGATCTGTCAACAGCATCCACTGCCCCTTCTTCTTTGGTAGCATCTTCTTCCTTAGCTACTTCTTCATTTTCATCTTCAACCAAAAGGTTCGATGTGCCTTCGTTAAACCCTATCGTACGAAGTAAGTCATTAGTTCTTCTATACCTCATGTTACGGTCCACATCTGCATTGGATTACCAACTAGCGTAGGTTGATGTCCCCCTGTATAAGTTCTTCTACCCCAAGACATCAAACCACCAAAATTGAAATCAAACACACTTGTAACACCCCTTATCCATACCCAAGACTGGGACAAGGTACGAGGTATTACAGAACATAAATAGGGTATTTTCAGAAAATACGGGTCATAAAATTTCATTCCAAATTAAAATCGACCAAACAAAATCATTTTGTCCTTATCATGGACCTACAAGGTCCAAAACATACATTAGAAGTAACCCGGAACTAAACCGAGAACTTAAAAAAATTCTAAGAAAGTTTCTAGGATAAAGCCTCACACGCCCGTGTGGAGGCAATGCACACGCCTGTGTCCCTTACCCGTGTGGAATTTTTAGAATTTATTTTTCATTTCGAACCTGCAGGGATTTTCACACGACCAAGCACACGCCCTTGTCCCTGGTCTGTGTCCCTCACACGGCCTAGACACGCCCGTGTCATCGCCCGTGTCAAAAAATCGAGACATTCTATTTATGACATCATCATTTATTTAGGGCACACGGCCAAGGCACAATCCCGTGCGCTAGGCCGTGTCCTCTACACGGCTAAGACACACGGCCGTGTCTCTGCCCATGTGTTTACTACCATGCATACTGACTTAGAAATTTTCAGTGTAGGGGACACGCGGCCATTCAACACGCCCATGGGGCAAACTGTGTGTCACACACGGCCTAAGCACGTGGCCGTGTGTCTACCCATGTGGACCTTTTTAGAGGTTATTTTCCAAGCCAATGGTCACCCTCAATCACTTATACATTCAAACGCACTATATAACATGCAACATGACATATTTGTGCACTCAAACATTCTACACCATGGCATTCTCACATCTTCATAATGTCATTTTATTGCACACTCATTTGATACACCATGTAGAGGCATTCCACACCAATTTCATGCATTATTAAACTTGTTACCATAACTTCAATTTGTGTATTCATGCACATAGTCATTTTAAGATATTAGGTCATCCCTTATCCTTTAGCACCAGATTTATACTTTACCATACATTCATCGATCAACCACACATCACGTCATTATCATGCATTCACCAAGCAGTAACATGTCCTACCATCAAAACACTATCACATGCATGCATGGGTAATTAGATTACAACCCAATGATCAAGTATGAGCCATATCACATGGTCATTACAAAATGAATCATCATTATTATAGGCCTTCACAATTTGGCCAAGTAGCACGACACATATCACAAAATGACCAAGTTTTCTGTACATGCCATACTCAAAATAATAATTTCACTATACCCAATAGTCTTTTGATATAGTGATCGAGTACTCCGACAACTTCCGATCCCCAAGCTAGCTTGGTGGAACTACGAAGGATGGAAAAGGAGAGGGGAGTAAGAATTAAAGCTTAGTAAGTCCACATGCAAATAATATGCAATAGTGGTAAACAATTAACATGCAAAAACATGATAATATATACATAAAGATTATTCTTTCATTCAAACCTCTTTGCTTACTCATTATATGCACATATATATACTTGCTCATCGTAAACCGATCTTTATTAAAGCATTACTCATAGGTCTAACATACATACCTGTACTCATCATAAGTATCCATAACCATACCTCTTTCATATGTCCTTCTTGGGACTCTCATTACATTTTTTTACAATACCCGTTGAATATTCGGAATACTATTGGATACACGGAAACCTTACACATAAGTGCCTTATATACAAACGTAGCCGAAGCTACCACATAACATGTAACACATCCATAATGAACTCGGACCTCTCAATGAGCTTGAATGTTACATGAATCACATCCACCATGAACTCAGACCTCTCAACGAGCTCAGATGCTTGCATCCATAATGAACTCGGACCTCGTAACGAGCTCGGATGCCACATATCTCACGAATCGAGACCACTCAACGAGTTCGGACTTCTTAGTTCCTAGTGACATGTCACTTGTATCGTAAACTATTCCTAAGGTTCAAACGGGATTTTTTCTCACTTGCATATAGTATCTCCATTGTACTTTCTCTTAACGTCGTAAATCACGACCATAATATCATTCATGCTTTCATAACAATCAATAAGCATATAACTCATAATTACAATAAAACATTTATCACATTATATTAAAGCATTTAAAATATACTACTATACCACATTATTTGCATTTGTACTTACCTCGGTACAAAACGGTGGTAATCGAGCCTAGTCATCGTATACTTTATTCTTTCCTTGATCAAGTCCCGATTCACGTTTTTCTTGATCTATAATGCCAAATTTAACTTATTTATTATTCGCATTATTCAAACAGGTCCATAAGTCGTACTTTTCAAATTTACATTTTGACCCTAGGCTCGTAAAATGAAATGCATGCATTTTCTTGATTACCCAAGCTTAGTCGAACATTTTCTATGCTCATATCAGCCCATATTTTTTTTATTTCACATTATTATTACTCACTTTTTCACTTTTACAAACAAGTCTTTCATTTAGGTGGTTTTACTAAAAATCACCTAATAAAAGATGTTCATCATGCATCAAACATTCATATTCCTCCATTAATCATCAAAATACAAGCATGTCATGCATAGGTAAATTTTCATACATGAAACCTAGCTCAAAATATAGCTAGAAATGGGTAGACCATGTGACTAGGACTTCAAAAATATAAAGAACATTAACGGGGCTAGGGAGCACTTACTATTGAGCTTGGAAATGTTGAACAAAACCCTAGCTATGGTGTTTTGTGATTTTCGGTGGCCAAGGAGGAAGATGGACACATTTTTGGTTTGATTTTCCCTTTTTATTCTTTTAATTACCTAATGACCAAAATTCCCTTAGGGTTTCTCTTTCCAATTTTTCCTATGCATGTCCATTTTTGTCCAAAATTATAAAAATTGGTAAAATTCCTAATTAGGACCCCCTAATTCATAATCTAAAGCAATTTCATGCTAAAAGCTTCTAGAATGCAAGTTTTGCACTTTATTCAATTTGGTCCCTAAAATGCAATTGAACATTTTATGCTTAGAATTTCTTCATGAAACTTTCACACAAGCATGCATTCATAACATAAACCTCGTAAGAATCATATAAAATTATTTCTATCTCAAATTTTTTGTCTCAAACTACTGTTCTGACTAGGCCCTAATTCGGGATGTTACAGCATTGACTGAATATCGTGCCCAGGTGTCGAGGCTCGAGTTATGCTCAAACCCTAACTGATAATGACCATAAAAGTTGAAATTGATGCCTAAAATTGAAGAATGTCTACCCATTGATACTTTGGGGACATCATAATAGGAGCATTGTAACAAATCAGTGAACTCATCGCACAACCGTGTTGTAGGACTTTCTACTTTTGCTTCAATTACCACATTAGCCGAAACGATGGTTGAATATGGATCAACTCCATCAACCTCGACAAACTTGACATATAATTCCATTATAACATTTCCATTTAAGCAGTGCAATGATATGGCTGCCTTTAGCTCAAGCTCTCTTTTCACATCAAATAGCTTATACTTAAAAGGGTAGACCAATGCCAGATATCTACATTGTAAGCTAGAAATTTTTCCTCAACTCAAACCCTTAAATTTTCTCCTGATTCTAGTTCGTAGCTCACGTAATTGAATGGTATGATTGAAAGTCAATTCCATGGTCTGGGCTCCTACAAATACGACCCCGATGTATGTATTACAAAATTGACCATTGTAATAAATTACAGATTTCACTCGTCAATTTATCTCAATTTAAAACGAATTAGATATTTAGAACAAAAAAAATTATATGGTTACCCAAAGAAATGTAGACGACATTTGAAGTGCAAATCTTCAAAAAAGAATGAATTTGTTTTGTGTCTAAGTTCTAAATATTTTTGTAGTTTAATACAAAAAAAGAACGGGGAGAACTGGAAGGCGTGCTTCAAAATGTGTTTCAGAAGACGTGCTTTCATTGAATAATAATAATGAAAGGCTCTTCTTTGCTCAATAACGTGTTTTAGAGGTCAACTAATTTCATCAAATGCATGCTTCAAAGGGTCTTCAATGCTTCAAAACGTACCCAGGATTCCCGGGGGTAATGCACTTCTGGCAGGATTTTAGTGGAAATGGTAAGAAAGTCCATCTAGGTGGGCAAGCTTTCCTACTGAGATGGCAAGAAAGCGCACCTAGTTGTGCGTGCTTTCCTTGTATTTAATGGAAACTGCATCCAACTAGGCGTGCTTTCCTACCATGTCAGCAAGAAAGGTCACCCAGCTAGACGAGCTTTCTTACCACCACCACTCAAAGCTTGCAAAAAGTGCCATAATCCCGGGAATCTTGGGTAAGAATTCAAGCTCATTCTTTAGATATTCAATGAAAACGCCTCTCTTGTGACGTATTTTCAACCACGAGGTTTTTCTCTTTCCAATTTCACCATTCCCTTACGTCTATAAAAAGGGGGCTCTCCCACCATACTCCATCATCCTTAAACACATCATCTCTCCCAGCCTTCATCCCTCTACTTAATAATATTTCTCTCTCGGTTCTTTTTCCCCACTTCAATGTTAAAAAATTTTGTCGCTAATAAAATTTTCTATTTGAGGTATTCTTGAGTCGCCAATGATCACTCTGAGACACACATGTCATATATCCTGTCAAGATGGGACCATTATCTTGGAAACCTATCCTATAGAAGCTGGGTTCCGGGGTGATTTTTCTTTATACGGTCACAGGCGAAAGTCTACGTAGAGCTCTCGATTGACTACCATTATGAGGTCATGGATTGGAGTATAACGAGGGAGCCAGTTTACGGTTATTATATGGACACCAGCTCAAACTTTTCAAATACCCAGAGATATTGCCTTATAAATACCATACAGAAGTTTGAGGGCATAATCATAGGAAAAAACTATAGAGCTTTCTGTTATAATCAACGTAACTTTTTTCTCCATTTCAAAGTAGCTAGTATATTTAACCTTAGTTCTTATTCAAAGGTTGGCACTACCGTGGACGTAAGAGGACTTTCAAGTAGGCAACAATGATTGCAGTATAGTAAAGGTGATGCCCTTTTTAGCGTGACAATGGTTGTTGTTATTAAACAACCCATTAATAACTACAACCGTTGTTGCGCCGACTCTAGTTTAACCTCTACTGTGCCAGAACATCCGCTCTCTTCCTGAGAGTCCTCTTGTGTTCACCTCGTTGTCAGCCTTCAGATAAGAATGAAAGGTTAAAGATAATGGCTGCCTAGAAATAGAAAAAAAATTATGTTGATTACACTAAAAATACATTTATTTTTTCCTATGATTATGGCTTCAATCTTATGCATGGTATTGTAAGGCATCATTTGCGGGTATCCAAAAAGCTTGAACTTGTGACCGCATAATGATCGTCAATTGGCCCCTAGATATACTCAAACCCGTGATCGCATCACAGCCGCCGACTGGGACCTCCACTTAGACTTCGACCCATGATCGTATCAAGCACTGTCACCCCAAAACCTGACTTTAATAAGATGAGTTTCTGAGGTAATGGTTCTATCCCAGCACGACATATGAAATGTATGTGTTATGAGACACATTATCGCATCACTAACCCCTCAAATTTATATATAAACTTTCACGGTTTCACCCTTAAAACCTTAAACCCTAATTCCTAACAAAAAACCCTACTCTAACCCTAAAAAAACTTAAAATTTTGAACAACTCAATTCGAATAACTCGAAATTTGAATTTCTTTCAGTTTTTTCGACTTGATTCGAGTTTTGCACACCTCTAGTTTAAATCAATACCAAGTAGTTTATGTTCTTCTTCAATCAAAATTTTAATGTGTCTTAACTATTTCAATGTGTTTCGGTCCATTTCAGTCAATATTAGCTTGTATCGGTGCATACAGGCTCCTATTCATTTGTGCAAAATTTTTAAATTTTTTATTTTAACCACTTTAAATTTTATATAATTATATTTAAAATTAAAAGCTATCAAATTAAATTATTGAACTTAATCAATAATTTTAAACTTATATTTACATATAAATATATTTATATGAATGTACTTGAGATGTTTTTGTATCTATATGTAATATATAATTTTTTAACAAAATAGTATATAATTTATTAAGAAACTAAAAAATTATAATATAAATATATGTGAAAAGTATTTAAATGCATATATAATTTATCAAAAAACTAAAAATGAGTATATATGTAAAAAATATAAAAAAAAACGATAAATCCAAAACGGTACATTAAAACATATCAATACGGGTACGTACTAGTGTCACGGGGCTAGACCTTTCGTCTCGCACTCCGTGCGGCCTTAGGCAATTTTTACGTCCAAACTCGCCGTCGAATTAAGAGACATCTTTACATAGTCTCTGGTCTGTTCCTTCCAGTTGTCTATGTGACCCTTGAACCCATCGAGTGCCTCCTTTACGTCCTTCATGGATCCCTCGAGTTTACCCACACGTTCCTCTACTGCCGACAGCATCTCTCTCAAACTTTTTCTTGCCCTCCTTTGTTCGCACTCTTCTTTCAACATCCCAACAGTGCCTTCGAACCAACAGCTCGGATACCACTTGCCACGGGGCTAGACCTTTCGTCTCGCACTCCGTGCGGCCTTAGCGATTTGCTCGTCCAAACTCGCCCAAGTCAGCCTTTACTCGAATGAGGATTCCTTAAGAACTCCTCCAAGGCACCAACTCGTACAGCGGAAGCAAACTTGTGCCAAAAGAAGCTTAAAAAGAACAACAGAAAAGGATGCTCGCAAAGTGTTTGAGTAAATGCTCTCTATTCTCTTATTCACAAAGAATAATGAAACAATGAATGGAGTGAGTACAAATGAGGGGGAGGCTCTCTATTTATACTTGAGCTCCCTCAAAACCGACGGTCAAGATACAATTATATCGACGGACGAGATTAACCAATCCCCTAATTTAAGGGATTTTACAAGATATTCCCATATCAAATCCTATCTAATCTTTACAAGATATGATTCCCTCTATCTTTAAAGAATAGTTACCATAGTTGCCTAAGTTGCCATATCTTCTCTATCGGGCCAACCAGGCTTCAATCTGACAAGCTTCTCCAACAATTCCTTGAATCGGGCCAGCTCTCGTGGGCCAAATGATCCCCATCTAAGTAATAGACCTCCATCGGATGCATTTAGTTCAATTGTCACGGGCTTTGAACTTTGGCCCGTGACATTCTCCCCCACCCATTCTCACAACGTCCTCGTTGCGACTCCCAAATGGCACTGACTTGATTCGCCTTGTATCCCACTCGTTGCCTTAGCTCTTCCCTTCCTTCGGGACTTTGCCTCAGCTTCCATCGCTTCTTAACTCGAGCCGTCCTACTCATTTGTACATCTCGACGACAAGGAGTTATGTCACTCCCTTACCCACATTCTAACTTCCCTCGAATAGAATCCTCGTGATTCACAACACTTGGCTTCGCTTTGCCCACAGTCTCTCGGCCTCCTTGCTCAAAAACTTCGAAAGGGCCCCTACGTTCTCGCCAAGTACACAAGTTAGAATGCAAAACACTAACAGAGTGTTCCAAATGTACCTTTGCATTTACCCGGGTCAACTGTCCCACATGCATCACTTCTTTTTCATTAAAGTCCGATGCACCACCCACCTCTCCCATAGGTGGAAGCCTTGTCGATGACTCGGCCAACTCCGATGCTTCACTCGATTCGAGCCTCATTGGTCCCAGCTTCACTGTTTTCATCAAAACTTCTTCCTCTAAGTCCGTTGACAAACTCACCTCTTCCTTGGGTGGAAGCCCCTGCGACGACTCACCATGCTCGGGCGTTGCCATTTCTTTGACTACGGCTTGCTTTGGGTAATTCCGCAACTCATGCAGACCACGGCACAAGAAGCACTTTACTCGCTTCTTTTTGCTCCTCTTAGCCCTCCTGGCTTCAGCTTTACCCTTGCTCAAACCAAGCTTCTTGAGCTCCTTGTCTACTCCATCGTTCCCTTCGATGACAGACTTGCTCCTCTTTACCCTCTTGGCTTTGGCTTTTCCCTTGCTCGAACCAAGCTTCCTGGGCTCCGTATCTGCTCGATTATTCCCATCGATAACAGACTTCCTCAGACACTTTCGTAACCTATGCGGATCATGACATAAGAAGCACTCGACTGGCTTCTTCTCGCTTTCGGCCTCCTTGGCTTCGACACCCCTTGCGCTCGAACCAAGTCCCAAGGCCTTACCCACCGGCTTCTTCCTAAGCGCGAATTTCATCAGACATTTCTTTAACATGTGTGGACCGTCGCAGAGAAAGCATTTCAGCTTGTCCCTTTTTCTCTTGGGTTTCTTCTTCCCAACTCGTAGTTTCCCATTACCACTATTGTTGCCGTTGCCATTGTCATACTCATCCGTATCTTCCTTGTGATTCCCTTCACATACGCCCCTTTCCTCGGACTTGGAAGATCCAAGCTTGTCTTTCCCTAGACCAAGCTTAACCACGGATACTGCTACCGTCATGGCTTCCGATAGCTTTTGGACACCTCTTTGTTCCACCTCCTGTCTAACCCACGGCTTCAATCCCTATT
Organism: Gossypium hirsutum; assembly: GCF_007990345.1. Taxonomy (NCBI): domain Eukaryota; kingdom Viridiplantae; phylum Streptophyta; class Magnoliopsida; order Malvales; family Malvaceae; genus Gossypium; species Gossypium hirsutum. Next base: position 41,401,042 of record NC_053432.1, read on the forward strand.
GAAAAGCAAGCATTGCTTCTCTCTCGGTCACATCCAAAACTTGGAGCATGAGTTCCTTGAACTCACGAACATACTCCCCCACTGTGCCCCGTTGCGTTATCCCTTGCAACTTTGCCCGAGCTTCTTCCTCTGCAAACTCCGGTTAAAACTATAATAGCCCTAATTTGACCCTAGTCGAGAAGTGGTTTCGGGACCACAAAACCGAGTCATGAAAATAATTAAATGTTAAATTTCTTGTCTATTATATGAGATAATTCATGTGTGAAAAATTGATGCAATGATTTTTATCATTTGAATGTGAAATCATTAAATAGGACTTAAGTTGGAAACTTAGAAAATGTGCTTGGTTAAATTTTTTTAAATGGCCAAACATTATATGATTTAATAGATGAGGATTTGCATGTCAATTTTTCCATTTCCAAATTAGTGGCCGACCATGCTGATTGCTTGAGTTAAATATATGTATTTTATATATATACATTATTAAATAAAAGGAAAAAGGGTGACAAAAAAAACAATGTTTTCCATATTCCTTCTTCCATTGCCGTAAGTGAAAGAAAGGTTGAAGCTAAGCATTCGGTCCTTTAGATATCTTGAATTAAGGTATGTTCCATGAGTTTTCTTTTAAAATTTTAGTGAATTTGAGATAGTTGCTAAGTCTTTTACTTAGCCCAATTTTAAGTTTGGTGTTGTCATGTATATTCGGCCATGGAAGTTTTCTACTTCATGGATAGTGTGTTAATGTTTTGAAATAGATATGGTAGAAGGATAAGGTTTGAGCTTGTTAATTCTTGAATTGGTTGAGTTTGGTAAAATTTAATATTTGTGGCTTAATTGTTTAATGACAATCGGCTATGTTGAAATGCTAAATTAGTGCTAAATTGTAAGTATTTAATTGAGTGTTAGCCGAAATTGAGCTTATGATAGTAATTAGAATTTGTGAAATTTATGCATTTTGTGGTCCAAGTGTGATAAGAACCATACGGTTATGGCATGTAAGCATGAAGATTAGATGATGGATAATTTTAAATGTGAGATGGTTAGAAGTTGATTTAAAGGCTTAATAAGTTAGTTTAAGGTGAAGTCATTAGCTTATGATATTCGGTTTTGGCTACTATGTGTTGGATCTTGAATATTTTAATGTTTTGAATTAGTAATGGATGAAAGATAATGTTTGAGTTTGCTAAATATTGAAATTAAAAGTTAATTATTTATTTGTTGTGTAAGAGCCGAAAGTGAACTTAGGAGATGAATTGAGGAAAATTGTTGTTATATGTTAAATGGTTGAGGTTTTGTTGTCATGTAGTGAAGGAGGGTTAAAATATTTAATATGTCAATTGAGTGAAATGTTAATGTACGAAATCTCATATTAGTTGATAGAAGAGGATGCTTAAATTGTTAAAAATTTATTTTGACATAGCCGAATGTGTTCATGAATGAAAGAATTATATTGGTTTTGAAATGTATATGCTGCCGAATGCATTTTTAAGTAATAGTTGAAATTCTTGTTATGAGTGAATTATAATATAACCGAATAAAAGGCATGATTAATGAATTAGTGACAAGTGAATTTGTTTAATCTAGCTCAAGAGCTTAAGGAGCCTAATTCGGATAAGGGAAAAAGCTAAACTAACCGAATAGCATATCCATAGTCATTCGATGACAGTCAAGGTAAGTCTTTGAGTAATGAAACTTAGCTTATGATTTGATAAAATCATGGTATATAAGCATAATAAATAAATTGTGACCTATTGGTTCTACTTGAATTATGTAGTGGGATAAATAATTTGTGCATATGACTTGTAGCCGAATGGTTATAGAAATCATGTTGGATAGCGAAACAAAATCGTGTTCTTTGTATGTGGCTATTGAGCCGAAAGTGGAATGGTTGATAAGCATGTTGTGCTTGTGTTCAAGTAATGTAAATGAAATGCTAATGTGTTATGATATATATATATGTGCATGATAATGGAGAATTATATCCGGGCTAAGTCCCGAAGGCATTCGTGCTGGTGTTATATCCGGGCTAGGTCCCGAAGGCATTCGTGCTGGTGTTATATCCGGGCTAAAGTCCCGCAGGCTTTGTGCTGGTATTATATCCGGGCTTAAAGTCCCGCATGCTTTGTGGTGGTGATTGGATTTGGGTTTTAAACCTAGCAGACTTAATGCCGATGATGGGAGTAAGATTATGATTTCGAATGTTCGTAGTAAACTACCATTGAATATGTTCAATACATTAAGTTGGTCAGGTATGTATTATATACTTTTATATGTTAGATTGATCGGAATTGAATCATGAATGCGAAATGAGAAGTATATGTGAAAATCTCATATGCGTATGTGTGTATTCGGTTATGGTGAAAGGTTATATGAGATTGATTTGGTGATATACATGTTAAATAATATGAATGCAAAGAATGGGTAATAAATCTGCTTGGGACAGCAGCAGTAACGTGATTTCGGAAAATCACCATAAATTGTGAGAGTTGAGTTAGAGGCTGAATAAATTATGTCATGAAATCATAATGAGTCTAGTTTCTTATAAAAGAAACCGTGTAAGCAAAAGAATTTCCAATAATGAGATATTTGAAGTGGCGTGGAACAGAGTCAAAATGACTTCAAGGTCCCCTGTTCTGTTTTCAGAAAATCATTATAAATGGTAAAAAAATGGTTATAAGATAAAATTTATATTCTTAGACTCCTTAATGAGTCTAGTTTCAAATGAAATAAACGATAACATATTTCGAATTTTGTATAATGAGAAATTTTATTCGTAGTGAAGAGTGGTCAGAATAGTCAAACAGTGAAACAGGAGTAACTTCAATAAAAATCTGGTATTGATTGGTTAAACCAAAAATTATGAAAATTTAATGTATGGAAGATATATGAGTCTATTTTCAGGGAAAATTAACGTCACTTGATTTGGAGTTTCTTAGATCCAGTTATAAATAATTTAGTGACTATTGCTCAGAAAGATAGCTTATAGTGAATTTGTGATTTTGTTGCAAACATGGTTAAAACTTGTTAATGAGATGCTTTTCAAGTTCTTATGATCTTATTTGTGATTTCAATATTTGGTTTTAATTGAGTTCAAATTCAAGTGAGATGAATTTGCTAAATATGCATTATGTTCATGGATACTTGGCCAAAATGGCAATTATCTAGGAATGATTTCTTGAAAATTTGAATAATCGATCTATAAGTAAATTAATTGTTTGCATTGCTTAAAACTTACTAAGCATTGAAGCTTACTCCGTGTTCTCTTTTCCATTTCTTATAGGTTTATACTTTAGCTCAAGTTGGAAGGGCCGGAGATATCATCACACTATCGAGTCATTATGTGAGTTGAGAAGATTGTATATCATCATGGTTTAAGGCATGTATAAGATAGACTATAGGTAGAATGATATTTCGACTTTGTATACATTATAGCCATGCGAAGATGGCTTGCTCATTTTGTTTAGAGAAGCCTTATAATTGAACTAATGTGGTGAAATGTTTTAGTTATAACTTGATAGTAGTTAATTTGTTATTAGATATTCGGTTATGTTTTGATAGTGAGTCATTTTGAAAATTTATAAGAGCTCTTATGGAAAATCAATGAGACATGTTTGCATTGTTGATAATTTATGTCTAGTAAGTATCTTTGACCTTATAGAAGTTTTGTTCAGTCAAGTAATACCTCATAACCTTATTCCGGCAATGGATACGGGTTAGGAGTGTTACAAAAACTGTCCCTTCAACTTGCATTGGAACTTCTCCCATGTTCCAATCTCACCTTGCCTTTTATCTGTGCTCCTACCTCGCCACCATAAAAGCGCAATATCAGTAAGAAATAATGAAGCAGTTTGTACCTTACCCGCATCATCCACGATGCCTTTGGCACGGAAGTAGTTTTCCATTCTCCACAAGAAATTGTCCACATCACATGCAGACCTTGTCCCCACAAACTCTTTCGGCTTCGGGACATACTCGCTACTGAGTGCTGCACTTGACACTCCTTCCCCCACTGCTGCTCGACACAAGGCCAGCTCTCCCTCGAGCTCCTCTATTCTTGTGCTTAAAGCCAGCATCGTGGCCATTGTTTCCTCCTTCAAAGCCATCAACGTGGCCTCAAGAGCATCGTTCCTATCCGACAGTTTATCTTTATTTGAATCAAATAACTCATTTACCTTATCCATGGTCGAATTAAGAGACATCTTTACATAGTCTTTGGTCTGTTCCTTCCAGTTGTCTATGTGACCCTCGAACCCATCGAGTGCCTCCTTTACGTCCTCCATGGATCCCTCGAGTTTACCCACACGTTCCTCTACTGCCGACAGCATCTCCCTCAAACCTTTTCTTGCCCTCCTTTGTCCGCACTCTTCTTTCGACATCCCAACAGTGCCTTCTAACCAACAGCTCGGATACCACTTGTCACGGGGCTAGACCTTTCGTCTCGCACTCCTGCGGCCTTAACGATTTGCTCGTCCAAACGCGCCCAAGTCAGCCTTTACTCGAATGAGGATTCCTTAAGAACTCCTCCAAAGCACCAACTCGTACAGCGGAAGCAAACTTGTGCCAAAAGAAGCTTAAAAAGAACAACAGAAAGGGACGCTCGCAAAGTGTTTGAGTAAATGCTCTCTATTCTCTTATTCACAAAGAATAATGAAACAATGAATGGAGTGAGTACAAATGAGGGGGAGGCTCTCTATTTATACTTGAGCTCCCCCAAAACCGACGGTCAAGATACAATTATATCGACGGACGAGATTAACCAATCCCCTAATTTAAGGGATTTTACAAGATATTTCCATATCAAATCCTATCTAATCTTTACAAGATATGATTCCCTCTATCTTTAAAGATTAGTTACCATAGTTGCCTAAGTTGCCATATCTTCGCTATCGGGCCAACCAGGCTTCAATCTGATAGGCTTCTCCAAGAATTCCTTGAATCGGGCCAACTTTCGTGGGCCAAATGATCTCCATCTAAGTAATAGACCTCCATCGGATACATTCGGTTCGATGGTCACGGGCTTTGAACTCTGGCCCGTGACACTAGTACCCAAACAAAAAATGATTAATCTACTGGTATAGTACTGACTATCTTGCTTGTGACACTAATTTAGTCAATAATTTAATTATAGTAAAGATGTTTATTAAATAATAACATTTAAATCTTCACAAATTTAATTTATAATTAACTTATTACACCAACTCAAATAAAAATATTATAATAATATAGAAACAACATCTATCATATTTGAAAGTTGAGAACTTCTAATTAGGATCAAACCAATTCATAAATATGAAAATATAAACGCTTAATGTTGCTCTCTTAGCAAAACAAGCTTGGCGATTGTTAGCTAATCTGAACTCGTTTGTTGCATGTTTGTTAAAGGCTAAATACTAATATTGTGAAAACCAAACCAGACCGGCCGGTCGAACTAAAAACCGGAAAAGTACCGGTCCGTTCAACAGAAAAAATCCTTTTGAACCGAGTATCAGGAAAAACAGGTCGAACTGGCTTTTGGAAATTTTGAACTCCCTGGGTTCGGTCAAGCTGGAAAAACGACCCAATAATAAAAAAAAGTCTGGTTCTTTTCAACTATGAGACCAAAGCAGAAAAAACTAAATGAAAATAAATTTAAAATTTCGAAAACTAAAAGCTAATGTCCTAAATCTACCCGTGACCCTCACCCCCCACAGTCCCACACCCATCAGGCCATCAGATTCTTCAGCCCCAGAATAGCACCGTCTGCTCTGCCTCACCCACCCTCAATCTAGAAGGGTTTAAAGTTTAAATAGTAGAGTAATGAAGAAGAAAAGTTAAGGAAAAAGAAAAAAATATGAAGAATTGAAAAAAAGAAAGAGAAGCTAGAGTGAAGAAGCCAAAGTAATCTCATCAGAAAAGAAAAGAAAAGAAAGAACAGTGAAGGTCACCCACTTATAGTATTCACGAATAAGAAGAAAAAAATAAATCCAATATTAAAATAAGTAGAAAGTATGGTGTTACACGCCTTGAACTAGCTAATGGTTGGATTCGATGTCTACTCAGTGAAGAACGGAAATGTTTGGCTGAAGCTTTGTGACTTTGATTACCCAGACTTTTCATTTCTTCGATAGTTTTGATTTTTCAACCTGCTGTTTTGCGTTATCTCTTCCGAGTTTCAAGACTTTGTATTTCCCCCTAATTTATTATTATTATCAGCTGGCATTTTCCTCAAAAAGAAATATTTTGAAATCGAATTTCCTCACCTCCATTTTTAAGACAATAATCTCAATTTTTTTAAAAGAAAAATACGTGCACTAGAATTAGAATGGCGTAAAAAATCAAGTTGAGCAAAAACTTAAGATCGAAAGACAGGGATGTATAGTATTAGCTATTTTGAACATAACATGATTGTGTTACATGTACAGTTTATTAAGTTGGTAAATTTAATTTCAATGCCATATTCTTCTCACAAGAACAAACCATAAATTAAGAAATGGCTAAGGGTAGATGTCACTAATATCCACGCGGGCGGTTCAAGTTTTTCTCAACGACGGCAGTTTCCTCAGAGCCATGGCTGCATTAACAAAAAATACTTGGAGTCAGATTAATCTGAAAGGAAATCTGGCTTAGTTATATTAATGATTAGGGCACATTATCACCTGAGGTAGCTTAGAGCGGACATTCGGTATAGACAAGTAAACACTAGGATATGCAAACCAATTGTGTAGAAAAATGCAAACGTTCGAGCATACCTGCACTTACAAACCAAGTATTTCATTAGCAAATCAACAAATTTTCTAAGCAAGCAGGTATTATTGCGTCCACATGTCACGGAGAGAATTGCTCCAGACTCCCTTATACAATGGTGACCACATTAATTTAACCACGGCCCAACAAAAATGTGCTACTACTATTCTTATTTGATATATACAAGGGCTATAACACCCAAAAGAATGTAAAGGTACATGCACATAGAAATTCTGCTCATTTACAAATGCACATTTGTAGACAGGGAACGACTCTCGGACCAAAGTTGACCTATAATAAGCATTTGAATGAAGTCAACGACCTTACACAATCATCCTGCCTTAAATGATCCAAACCCCAGATCCAATTACCATTCGGTTTGCTGTTTGCAAAGTAAAACGAGAAAAAAAGTTGAGCCTACTAAAGACATACCCAACCTACGTGAAACCTATATTCACCCACTTAAGAGTGACTATCCTCAAGAAAAAAAAATGAAGTGGAAAGAAGACAGAGACCTAAACTCCTCACAATGCTAGACACCCCAAATCTACCAGCGTGATTGCCACCTTTACAAATGTGTATATACACTCTGAAAAGAAAAATGCAAGAAATGGGACAAGAGATCCTACCAAATAAAGAATACTATACACTGTATATGCAATAGATGATGAAACAAAACCATACTTGTTTCCCAGAAGAAAACGTCCGCTGCTGAGTGTGATTCTGTCTCTGAAGCCCAGCTCCTTGTATCTTTGATCCCTCTCCTATGTAATAAATGAAACTGATTATTCTATTATGCCCAACAAACAGCATGAATAAAAATGTGACCTGAACTTGAAGATTCCATGAATGTAAATGTTAACTGGATTATTTCGATGTTCTCATATGAGTTGGCATGGATGGTAAAAAGCTGAGAGTTTGCATTTCTTGGCTGTTCAACTTTGTTCCCAACTAAAATAAGCTTTACAAGGACAATTCTTCTTCATTTATATTTGCTTGATAAAAAAATGTCTCATAGCAACGTACAAGGGTGTGTATCGACATCTTATTTTGAATCAGTCTTGATACTTGCAAAGAGAGAATATTTGAGCATTGTTCCAAAAGAAACCAGAATTATCAGATCATTCATTGCATGTATGATGGAATGTATGGCACAAATATAAAATCTGATTTATGCTTGAAGATATGTAACTAAGAAAATTAAGCTGATTTAGTTCATATAATAAAAAAAAGCCTGTGAACACCCACAGTTTCTTCTCTTCTAAAATATTGTAAATTTGTGATGAATCAAACAACAAAGGGAACTCTACATGCCTAAGTTCAAAACCAAACTAGATCGCAAGATATATGTGAACCTGACAGAGCTACATATTTCATGAATGGAGCTCAAGTTTACCAACCTTTTTTGAGAATGCTGCAAAGGGATTAATATCATCCTCATATATCTTCTTGTACTTGGATTCAACATCTGAGGTGAAACCACTTTCAAGATCCTCGGCATACTGAAAGGTGATCAGATACAAGAAGACAGCTTCAAGATATGATACTATAGGCACTAACGAGAATCATGAAATGTACTAAAAGCAACAAGTACCTTCTTTGATCCTCTAGAAATTACTTTCTCCTGGTTATAATCCTGGACATAACGAATCTTTCCATAAAGTTTAACATTATCAGCTTTTGTTTTCTCCAGTTCTGTTGTTAGCTCCCCTATCTTCTCCTTTAATTGCCTTATTTCCTATAAGATATGGAACACTCAACAACGTTATTTTGCAGAAACCATAAAATTAATGCATATAATAAGAATTCCATTAAATAAAAATTGAAACAAATGCAAGTATGTGCAGAAAGGTGGACGGCATACTTCTTCAGTTTCCCGCAAACGTGCCCTAAATCGATCACGCTGATTGCAGATCACCTTCAGCATTGAGCTTTGGTCTTGATCTGCGGAAACTTGTTTCTGATCTGTGTTCTGCTCCATAATAGGAAATGAAATAATAAATCAGAGTTCATTGTGAAAATTGAGTTACTTCACTTGCAAAACATTTCCTGTCAATAAATATTTACTATGGTCCATGATATCAAGAATTTAAATGCAAAACTGAACGTTCCTAGTCAGAAACATGATTCTTTCAACAATACCTCCATATGTGGCCCAACAGTCTCAAAAGGTAATGCTGCACTCAATGAATACATAGGACATATGACACTAAATACTTTCCTAACCTAACATTTAAAATGAAGAAACTCTGTAAGTGTTGTTGACACAGATTCTGTACACGCATCTAATTTTTCAGTTTAAGTTGGACAATCTGACTTCTTGACAGAGGACCCTTTATCTGAGTAATTATCCCCTTGTTCCCACGCACGCGCACAAAAAATGGAAAAGGGAAAGGGAAAGAAAAGGAAAAGATAAAGATAATAAATGAATAAGTAAAAGATTAAGAAAGAATCTAATAAATTTCCCAGAACCGCACACTTTGAGGTATCAAGTTCCCAGGTAATTATACTTCATGCTGGCAAGAATAGCTAAAAATTACATGAAGCAAGACAGGATTAAGCAGTGAAGCTTAAATAGGAAATATGACCGAGTACAATGTGCAAGTATAAAAGTACAAACACCATGTTAATTAAATTCCTATTTTCTTTGATACAAAAATTCTATCTTAAAGGATATATTTTCTGGTAAGTTATACATGTAGAGTAACAAACAGAAGCAAAAATACCTCGGAAAGTTCATTCCCTCCACTCTCTGAAAGATCCCAATCATCAAAAAGAGTTCCTTTCTTTTCTTTGGAACTATAACCCTGCATTGAAGATAAAAAGATGCGGATGAAAAAGAAAGGCTGCAGTATGCGGATCTTGCATAATCAAAGAATTGTTTCAGATAGTCCAATATCATTATATCCATGGATGGAACAAAATAGAGAGGCTGATAGTTTCAGTCTTTCACTATGAAAGAGAATTCACATATATGCAGCAGCCAGGAAGTCATTTAAGGAAAATGCTGTAAGAACATAATGCAGCTGATTAAAATTGCCATTTTCAGAATCTTGGAAGAAATTAATCCAAACCTTCAATATATCATCTTCTAATTTCTGTATCAGCTTTTGTTGTTCATTAACCTTTTCCGCGAGTTCTACTATTTTGCCTTCAGCTGTTTCCAGCAAAGATGTTCTCTCGGAAAGTTTGACCTGAAAACCAGTAAAAGATACATGACCACAACTAGTACATGATAATTAAAACAGATCAAAAGCATCAAAATCTAACTAATATCCAAATTTCTCCATATATGTAAATGAAATATGATAACTGCAGATATCCACAAGATATCGACTTCTGTATAGTTTCCTCTGGACAAGATCTAATTTATATTTATCTTTGTTGGAGAAAATTGGGAAAAAGAAAAACTAGGAAGCAAAGCACCAAAACATACCTTCAGCTGTGTAAGTTCATGTTCCATTTTCTTATTTTTGTCGAGAAGAAGAGATTCCATTTTACTCATCTCTTCCCCACTGGTAGCTGCTTCCCAATCTTCAGCCTCAATTGAATTATAACCCACTGCCTATACAGCCAATGATGAGAAATACATTAAACTGCAACAACCAGAGCAAGACAGACAACAATTTTTTCTTTTTTCGTTTTAAATATAAAAATGTAAAGCAACATAAACAGACTTTTGATGTAAAGTATACAAGTTTGAGTACAAATTAAACACCAATTCATCCTCAACATACTTATTATCCTTAATTGGCAATTATATACCCTCTTCAACAAAAAGATACTAAAATGGCTACAAGTCACCGGCACCGGTAAAAAGATGCTTAAGTGAAACATCAACTATTCCCACATGCTAAAAAACATATACTCCTCAAGAGTCGAGCAACTATGGGGATTAATGAAAGCCACTTGCTTCTTGCTTCTTGCTTCTTGCTTCCTAAAGTTACTAAAAGCTATGTTACTCGGACTTGGGTGTGTGTGTGATGCGGGTAAGTGTCTGACATGGCTATGGTCAGATCTTTCTTAGTTTTTCCATGTATTTGGAGGATTATTGGAGATCATATCCATCATACCCATTTATTGACGTAAGTGTTGCACATAAGCACTTAAAAAAAAAATTGAAGAGTCAAGAAACATAGACTAAAAGGTAAAAGTGAAGAGTAAAAGGCAATATCATATGTAACTGAAAAGAGAGATAGAGGGAGAGGGAGGGAGGGAAAAAAAGAGCCAATGGCTACAATTTAGAGGAAAGTTATTTATATAAAAGTAGAACAGTACATTATGCTATTAAGAAGATTTAAGATTTTAACTTCAAATCTTTAAAAATTTCATTTCTTTTTGTCTAAAAAATTAAAGCACATCTACTTTTGCTTCAAAAGTAAAATGCGAGCCAGTAAAAGCAACAATCAAAGGGAGTTTCTTGTAATTCTTGTATGATTGGAAGTTAGCATCACTAGGTACAGTACAAGCAAAACAACTAAGAGAATTAGTTACCTAAAGGAATTGGTAAAAACTTGAGAACTTAGAACCATCTTTATTTCAGAAACTTGATTACACAAAATTCTTAAAAATTGGTACCTACTGAAAATTAATTTGCCCAAGGAGATCAACGTAAACAAGAAACCCTTAAAAGGATGGTTTTACCTGCAAAATTTTCACTTTCTTACACAAATCATCAACCAACTTTTCTGTTGGCCTTGCTTTAAGTTCTTTCTTCATCTCCTCAAGAGCAACATCCTGATTTGCATAGAAGATAAAAAGGGAAATATAAGGGGAAAAAGTCCTTTCTTACAAACAAAAGAACATTCATTTCAACAAATATAAAACCAATGCGGAAATAAAGATAAGAAACACAATAACGTCAACTCTAATCAGAGCCCTATTTCCAACACATTGAATAAAGCACCATAGATGAATATTCTCCAAGCTCAGTAAAAGTTTATATAAACTAATAATTATATTTTGGTTACCATAAGAATAAGTAAAATATGTTAAGTAGCAAATTATAAAAATTATTTGTAAATGTAAAATTCCAAAGTTAATCCCAACACTTCAAGGATTAGTTTCTCTAGTTTCCTTGCTTGAATAAAGAGATTAAGAAAGTTTTTCCTAGAATCTCTCTTGTTTTATTATTTATTTTTTGTTTCTGGATTTAATTTGATTGCATCTCCTTTAGGGATTTGATTACTACTAGAATTGAGGAGTAAGTAGTGACAAACATGTTATTTTTTCTCCTATAAATTCCACCAGCTTCATCTTTTTGAAATAAGGATAAATGATAAAATTTTCCTCTCTGAAAATATTCATTTCAATTCTATTTTCATCTCTGAAATTCTATAATTTATTAATCTCTCAATTGTAATTTCATCTCTAAAATTCAACATGGTATCAGCGATTGAACATTGATTCTTTTATGACAAAAAAAGGCCCAGCCTTCGTAATAGCTATCGACAATATCATTGGAAGATGCTCCATTGCTAAAATAGGTAATTTCCCTATGGCTTTGAGCACACCAAAAAAACAGGTGCATTAGATCATATAATTAGTAAAGCTACATTATTTACTACTAACAGACCAAACTCTGAAAGGTTTGTACTGCTGATGGTACATTGTCCAAAGTGGCAAGGATAGGATCAATAGTTATCACTGACAGAATGATTTTAAAATTTGTGCTATCAGTTCCCAATTTGACTTGTAATTTGCTGTCCATTAGCAGACTCGCCAAATATATGAATTGTGTTACCAACTCTTTGTGAATTTGAGGACTAGGAATCAAGGAGAATGATTGGCAATGCTAAGGAACCTTCCGGGCTCTATATTCTTATTAGTCCTAATACTCCTGGAGAACAAACTCAAACTACAAGTAGTGTGTCATTCCCAATTTATTCAATTCTTCCAATAATGATAGTGCAATCATGTTGTGGCACTATAGGTTAGGTCACGCCAATTTCCGGTATTTAAAAACATTATTCCTGACACTTTTCAATGAAAACAATCTTGAGACTTTCCAATGTGAAGCTTGTCAATTATCCAAACATGTGAGAAACAACTATTCAATCCAAGGGTATAAAACATCCCATCCTTTTGCAATGATCCAAAGTGCTACATATAGGGACCCTTTAGAGTCAACAACACCTCAGGAGATTGGTGGTTTGTTTCATTTGTTGATTATCACAGACAAATAACTTGGGTATACTCAACAAAAGAAAAAACAAAGGCAGGCAACATCTTTAAAATTTTCAATAACATGATCCAGACACAATTCCAAACAAAAATAAAGGTATTTCTATTTGATAATGCCAAATACTATTTCAATTCCATACTTGAAGAATATCTTATAGATCAAATGAATTGTGCATCAAAGTTTGTGTGTTGACACAACCCAACAAAATGGGACAACAAAAAGAAAGAACACACACTTCCCAAAAGTAGCCAGATCCATTATGTTCAACATGAGAGCTCCCAAGCATTTTTGGGGTGAGGCCATTCTTACAGCCACTCATTAATAGGAGACTTTCAAGAGTTCTAAAATTTCAAACGCCTTGCCAATCTCTTCTTCTCTCCTGCCCAAATATTTGACTCATCTCATCCTTACCATTAGAAGTGTTTGGGTACATAGCGTTTGTTCATATACATCAACAACATCAAAGCAAACTATATCCAAAGGCCATAAAATGTCTTTTTCTTGGTTACTCTCCCACCCAAAAGGTTACAAGTGTTACATGTAACTAGGAAATTCTATACTTTTACAAATATTAAGTTTTTGAAAATCAACTATATTGTCCAAAAACTTCCATTTAGGGAGAGAACAATTCTAAAATACAAGAATGTAGTTTTTAGCCTGCCACATCTATCCCACCTAAAATCAAGTCAACCATTCCTCCCACAACCTCCATTCCCCAACAACCATCCTCAATCCAACAACCATGAATCCTCCAAAAGCTAAGCCAGACACTAACACACATATTCCCATCCCGCAGACAATCTGCAATTGACAAAGAACTAATTGTTTATTCCATGTAGAAAAAGGCTCAAGAGGAAACAAAATTACACACTTCCTGAGCAAAACCATGAATCCAATTCAAGTCCAAATGTTCTAGGTAAAACATCTCAGACTAATATTTTTTATGATCTTAATATTCCTATTGGTTTGAGAAAAGGTGTAAGACGATGTACCAATCATCTAACCTAAAACTTTATTCCCTATTATATAATCTTTCATCAAAATATTGACCATTTGCTACTAATTTATCCAATGTAGAAATTCCAAAGAATATTCATGATGCTTTAAAAAAAACAAAATGGAGGGCTGCCATCCAAGAAGAAATGAATGCTCCTATGAAGAATGGTACTTGGGAACTCTTAGACTTGGCAAAAAGGAAGCAACCAGTGGGATAACAGATTTTCACTGTCAAACATAATCTAGATGGGAGTGTAAGTCGCTACAAAACAAGGGTTTTCCCCAAGGATTTACTTAAACCTATGGTATTGACTATCAAGAAACCTTTGCTCCTATTGCAAAGCTTAATATTGTTTGTGTTTAGCTATCTCTAGCAATTTATCCCAATGGTCCTCTTCACTAGTTAAACATAAAAATTGCTTTTCTTGAAGGTGATTGTAAGAAGTTTACATGGAATTCCACCATGCTTTGAGACAGGAGCCAAAACAAACGAAGTCTATAAGCTTCAAAAGTCTCTCTATAGTCTCAAGCCTCTCTCGAAAAACACCATGCTTTTCTCAAAGGTAACTTAGAGCATGGTTTGACAGGTTTACAAAGGTAACCAAGAATTATGGGTATTCCCATGGTCAAGCTAATATATCCTATTTACAAAATTCTCTCATAATTGAGAAGTTTCTATTTTCATTATTTATGTTGACAATATCATGGGATAAAAATGAAGAAATGGGCTACTTGAAAGAAGTACTTGCTAAGAAGTTTGAGATAAAAGACCTAGGACCATTAAAATATTTCCAAGGCATGGAGGTTGTCGGTTCAAAAAATAAGTATTGTAGTCTCACAACGAAAGTACAACTTACTAAAAGAAATTGGAATGTCAAATTGCAAACTTGCTGACACTCCAATGGAATCAAATTATAAAAAAGGTTTCAAAGAAGGTACTCCACCATTTGACGTAGGAAGATATTGACTTTTAGGAATGCTTATAAACATGTCCCACACAAGGCCAGACATAAGCTTCCCTATTAGTGTTGTAAGTCAATTTATGAACAAACCAAATGAAGAACATCTTGAAGCAATTTATCAGATTCTTAGATACTTGAAAATGACTCATGGTAAAAGAACATTCTTTTAGAAAGGAACAACTAAAGGAGTTGAAGTCCACTTGGATGCTAATTGGCAAGATCCATTATAGATCAAAGATCAATTACAAGCTACTGCACCTTTGTATGGGGAAACTTGGTAACTTGCTGTAGCAAGAAACAGTCTGTTGTCTCTAGGATTAGTGCCAAGGTAGAGTGTAAAGCTTTAGCTCAAAGTATATGTGACGGATTATAGTTGAAAAGGTTACTTGAAGAGTTAAGGATCTCAACAAGAGAGCTGATAAAGGTGTTTTTTGATAATTTTGCAGCAAGAGGTATTGCTAGAAATCCTATTCATAATGATAGAACCAAAACTAGATCACCATTTTATAAAAGAAAAGGTTGAAGCTGGAATATTGAACCTGATTTACACACCTACTCATCACCAAGGGACAAATGTTCTAACAAAAGCTCTTTCAAGAATAAAGTTTGAGGAATTGAATTCCAAGCTTGGAATGATCAACATATATTCTCTAACTTGAAAGGAGGTTAGAATTCCATGGTTAATCCCTACACTTTAGGAATCAATTTTTCTAGTTTCATCGTTTGAAAAAAGAGATTATGAAGGATTTTCCTAGAATCCCTCTTGTTTTATTTTATTTTATTTCAAGATTTAATTTGATTGTATCTCAATTTAAGGGATTTGATTAATACTAGAATTATCGAAAAACTAGTGGTAAACATGTCATTTTTCTCCTATAAATTCTAGCAGCTTCATGTTTATGAAAGAAGAGAAAATAACAGTGTTCCTCTCTAAAATTATTCATCTGAATTATGTTTTCATCTTTGAAATTCAACGGTAAAGGAACAGACTATAGACTTTGAAAGGGTAAATTGTGCTTATACTCTACGTGATTTTGTTCTTAACATTTAACACCCATGGTTTCACTCTGTTATCAAAGGTAGTGTGTTGAGTGTGAAGGAAAATATTAATTACCAAAACACTTAGAAAAGGAAAAAATTGAATACCATAACACAATATGTTAAGTACCAAATCATGGAATTTTTTGTGAATGAATAACTACTGAATTTTAAAGGGCAAATTGCACTTACACCCCCTTTGGCTATGTTTTTAACATTAACACCTATGATTTCATTCTGTTATCATGAGGACAATTCTAAAAAAGCTCCTTTATATGAGCCTTCCATCAGCTTCAATGTTAATCAGCTTCAATGTTGCATTAAACATTACAAAAGTTGTAATCGTTCATGCAATTGGATAATGTTTTGTGCAATTTGTGTTACACAAAACTTTATTAGATTTGTAACAATTTGTGTAATAAGGCAATGTTGTGTAATTACACAAAACTTTATGAGATCTGTAATAATTTGTGTAATTAGGCAATGTTTTGTGTAATTACACAATACATTACGAATATTTGTAACAATTTGTGCAATTAGGTAATGTTTTGTGTAATTATACAAAACATTACCATAGTTGTAATAATTTGTATAATTGAGTATGTTTTGTTTAATAGTGCAATTATATAAAACATTACAAAAGTTATACTAATTTGTGTAATTGGGTAATGTTTTGTGTAGTTGAAGTTGATGGAATGCTAATTCTAGAAGGCTCAACCTAGAACTTCTAGTTATCATAGGTAGTTACAATGTATAGGTGAAGGCAAATATGATGTTTCACATGATGAGAAGTATTACATGGTGTTTCATAACTAAAGTGAAACATAAATGGCATAATTACCCAATTTTTTAAGACTAGAAAAAAGTACAGTTAGTACACATTGCACTAATTGGGTAAGGAAAAAATAGCAATAAGGTTTTCTACCTTTTCATTGAGCAACGAATTCAACTTCTTGATCTCGTTGACATGTTGCACTCGTTCATTGGAAAAGGTAGTTTCAATATTGTGAAGTTCCATGTTCAGCTCAGAGATTATCTTTTCTTTGGAACTTAGGGAGTTTTCAAGTATGGCATTTGAATCTACATCACTGTGTCGAAGAAATGATCAATTGAGAAAAACACATTGCAAATATAACATGGGAACTGTAGAAAAATGGATATAAACACGAATGAACAAAAGAGCTACTATAATTGTTCACATACCACATATAGAACAATATTTGACCAGCATAGAAGGCAATGATATGATGTAGAGACAAGAAAACAATTGCTAAGAAGTTATACCTCATTAAACATGCAACATATTTACTTCACATCAAATGATGTTTTTAAAAGGAACCTTGACATTTCAAATTCCATTAACAATGTCTATATGGCCTTTACTTCGAATAAAATGATGTTTTTAACAGGAAACTTGACATTTCAAATTTCAGAAACAATGTTTATACAGCCAACTGTCAAAGATAAACCCAAGAGATTCAAGCATGCGTAGCTATATATGAACCGAAGAAAGGAAGAAATTTAAGGACGTGAAGGAACATGTGATTAGAGAAGAGCCAAAATAAAAGCTTATCAGCAACAAATTATATATACCGAGAAATTAAAGAGTGGGCGTCCTAGACCAAAAAGGTTTTTGTATTTATGACCTTCTGCAAATGCACAGAAAATTGACCCCAATGACAATCAAAACTACACACTTTCACATGACATGTAAAAACCTTGTAAAATAAAACATGAAAACAGTTATCAAGTATCAGATATTCAAGCCTATAATAATAGACACAAGTACCTTTTTCACTCATTTCGTTTGGAAAATATAATAGCTAGAAAGGATAGCACTTTTCACAGTTAATGGTACTGGAGAACTTTACCTTCTCTTGTTTTCTGACTCTTCATTTGCTGACTGCAATTGTGAGCGTAGAAGCCCCTGCAAAGCATCCAATTACCAACATGGAACATCAAACTTATATATACCAACTAAACAAATAAAAATAATAATGCTTGCAAAATCTTAATATGCTGCAATCACTATGTCAGCAGAACCCACTACAGTGCATATCAGAATAAAAATTGCAAGCATGATCTGCTTAACTAAACTAACTAGGTTCAAGGATTTATTTATAAGTAGCACAATGCAGAAATTGAAGCCTTTAATTAAATAATTATTACAGAGATTAATAGGCAACCAAATAGTTCCAAGTTGAAGAAAGGCCGCAGCAGTCCTTTTTATTAACTAGGTCAGTATCAATTGCCATATGCAACTATACTCCATCTGCTCTCGTATTGGTAAATCAAGATCTTAAATGGATGACATGTTTATTGTGTCAGAATAAGCTAAAAATTATATTTTT
This sequence comes from Gossypium hirsutum, assembly GCF_007990345.1. Classification (NCBI taxonomy): domain Eukaryota; kingdom Viridiplantae; phylum Streptophyta; class Magnoliopsida; order Malvales; family Malvaceae; genus Gossypium; species Gossypium hirsutum. The sequence goes on from NC_053432.1 coordinate 41,419,296, forward strand.
AATCTACCTTCTCTCTCTCCAGACTAAAAAGCCGAGTTTGGGCTCGCTCTACTTCATCCATCAAAAGGTTGACCTCAGATTGCTTTGCTGCCCTATCTTCCTCTGCATGGTTAAAGACAGTGTAAGACACTAGAAGCAAGGGCACATAATCCCAGAGAGTGGAAAACATAACAAAACAAATGAAAAAAAAAAAAACTTCTTTTGACGATTAATGGAGTCAAATAACAGATTTGTAGAACAGAACAGTCAGGTCAGCCTTTCACCTGACTGAGCACGAAGTTCAAACAGCTGGCTCTGTGCAAGTTCATGCAGTTTTTGCATGTTTGATACACTTTCTTTAGCTTGCCGTAATTGATCTTGCAAAGATTGCTCCCTGCATGAAGTATATAATTTATATACATCAGGGAACATAATACTAGAAGTTAAAGAATCATTAAGAGAGCTATTTACACACCAACTATTATAATGGAATTCTGGTGCAATTTGAGTTACATTCTAATACTTTTGCATGAAGAAAGGAATATGTCTGACAACAGACAGGAATATCTAACACCTAAACCACTAGGAGCAAAAGATACCTGTCTTTTAAGACTTCTAGAGTTTTCTGGTTTTCTTCTGCTAAACTGCGCTGCTTCATCTCCACAATTTCTTTCACTTTTTCCTCCATCTGAATGCAAGGCCAAGATTAACCATTCAGCTGTATACTTCAAAAATAAAATAATTTAACTGAAGGGGTGAAAACATAAAGATAAGGAAAATGGCAAGGGAAAACTTGAAGGCAATGATGCTTAACTTGCCAGAACTGTGTAGATAAGAATTATGGAACATTGCCAAAACATTTCGCTAGATTTTCATCACAACAAATTTCTAACATGAACCCAATCATTGAACCAGCAAGAAAAAGTAAGCATTAGGTTCTTTGACATGCATCTTAAATCGAAAAAAAGAATTAAGCATTAGATTCTTTGACATACATCTTAAACCACATTTATAACAAAATAAAAAAAGTTAATTGTCCTATAATTATGATTAACATAATCATAATTCTCCTGTGTAAGATTATATCTCAAGGCAAATTAACTAAATCAATGGTTGAACCTAGATGTAGATAATAAAAGGCAACATCCTAAGTCAGCCCTCTATTTTTCTTCTTTTAAAAGCAAGGCAAGCCAAAATGCAATAAACATGACATGCCACTATTGTATTTCAAAAAGAAATTAGAGAGAACTTCAATCAGGTGGGCTATTTCTATGCCTATTGCCTTGCAGACAAGCATGCCTAGGCACATCAGGTGTGCACCTGATCAAATTAGCTTCAACCAGAACGGTCCAAGGCACTTTTGTTGCCTAACACTAAGGAACAAGGCATAGGCACGCCTAGGAACACGCCCTGACGATCCTGCCTTGAAGAAGATTTTCTTATTCATATGTCTGGATTCCTTCCTAGTATTCAAAAAGGTAAGGGTTATTTGAAAACTCAAGATCACTACATCTTGGAGTTAAGGAATGACTCTTGATCTCATGCGTGTTATATGCTTAGCACATTAAAGTTGACAAATATGAACTTCGGAGATTTGGCTGCTTCTTTACTTCCTTTATGTTTTATGTTCCGTATAGTTCATGTGCTTTAATTTGTTTTAGATTCAGCATGAGGCCAAATCTTGCAACATCGACAGATAGACTGTAGAACACAGAATACATACACCTAGAAATGAATATCAACTGGAATAACAAAAGCCACTCTCTTAGCTTCATTGTCCATAGAAAAACAAACAAAATGTAAAAAGAAGTGAAAAAACATAAGAAGATAGAGATTCAACTAGATAAAGGAAAGACTAATCCATGACATGCATCACTTATCAATTTTATGTTGCAAGTCTCTAACATTAGTTTCAAAGTGATGACAAGTAATTTCTTGATGCCAACAACTGAAACAAAGATGCCTACTTCTAGAATGAAGAAAAGAAGTAAATATAAAAGAAAATAACCAGAGATTGGGTATTGGGCTAAAATTCAGATTTTATAACAAATTCTATGGAAAAGGTCAGGTTTAAGACAACAAGCCAACGCTTTCTATGAATACAAAAATAGATTCAACCAAGCATTATTTTTAATTACTTGAGGAATTGATGTTATATGTTTGTTTATTAATATATACTATAATAACATTTGTTTACTAATATATACTACAAGTCTTTCCTTTATTTATTTTTTGAATTTCTGGCCATGTTCTTGGAGTCACTTTATCATCATGGTCACTTTATCACCAGTTCAAAAGACCAGTTTAAGTAAGATCACAAAACATAAAAACACAACACTGCATTACTGAAAGTACATTTATTAGCACTGCTAACCTGCTGCTCTAATTGTCTATTCCGCTCTTCAAGTCTTCTTATCGTTGCCTGCTGATTTTTTAAGTGCATTGATTCTGTTCTGAACTCTTCAAGCTCAACTTTCACCTTCCGGTTCTCAGATTCCAATTCAGAGATTTTTAGATCTTGCTCCTGAAGAAGTATGTGAATCCAATGAAACAAACTCGCATGTAGTACATTAAAAAGTACATAAAAAGAGAGAATTTTGCTTGGAAGACCTGAAGCTACATACATAGAGGGGAGTAAAGGATAGAAAATGTAATGATAATTTTTTTCTGTCAACATTTTTACAGTTTTCAACTACAACATGGTATATGCATGCATACTTTTATTTTAGGAATGATAACATTCTTCCCAGTTAAATTTTAAAAAATGTCAAAAAGAAATATGTTAATTTTTTTTTATTTTTTTGTGCTATATTCCATAAAGATTGTTGTTTGATGTAACCCAAGTGAAATTGCTTCTATGCATTTCAAAGCTAGAATTAGATACACTAGCGTAAGATTTTGCATAAAAAAGTTATGTTGTTTGATGTAACCCAAGTGAAATTGCTTCTATGCATTTCAAAGCTAGAATTAGATACACTAGCGTAAAATTTTGCATAAAAAAGTTATTATAGAAATTCATTTGGTAGTTTTACTCTTTCCCCTCTAATGGAAAAAAAAATGGTAATATTTGAGACCATTTGCACACAGTTAAATAATTAGTGTCACCAAAATACTACCCCTAAGCATTGTTTAATTTGAATCCAAAAATGTATGTCTGAACCTTAGTGTTACCTAACATCTCAAACAAATAATTCATTGGTCGACATTAAAGAATTCCAGTCAATTAAAAACTGAATTTAGGGAGGCATTCAACTAATAGAATGCAAATTTTAGTGGGATCTCATTATAAGTACCATATATCAGAGATAACACTTACAGAAATTGAAGCAAGAGCAGGATAAGGATCAGGAGCCTCATAAAGCTTTTGATAGATGTTCAGAAAAGCATTCTCGCCAAATTTTGCCCTCTTGGTAAGATTATCAACTTCTTCTTGGTAGCCCTTAAGTAATGAATTAAATAAACTTAATTTTTCCTCTGGCGCAGCTTTCTTGAAATCTGTTATGATGAGAAACAATGAATTTGACTAAGGCATTTCTCTATACAGAGTAAACCTATAGCAAAAGGAAATCAATGAGCATGGATGCTAAGAAAAAGGGAAAATTTTCAACTCGTCTAACTTTCACAGTAATAAGTAACTGATATTAAGTTTTTCTCTATAAATAGCATTCTCTCAACCTTCTGTTCTTACTTTGCTTCCCAGTAACTGAACCAAAAAATGGAAATTATTAGCAGTTTTGCATTTGATAGAGTTCTTTGATTTGAAGAATAATAATAATAATAATAATAATAATAATAATAATAATGATCATGATCATGATAATAACAATATTAATATTTTTAAAGAAAAATAAAAAGGATGAGACACTTGAGGATTTGGCACTCATGTCTACTTTTGATCAACATGCACCTAGAAAATAGTATGTTAACTCAACAGTATAATGTTAGAAAACATAGCATCATTAGGCTACCCTGCATCCTTGTAAAGAATGCTGCAGAGTCTTTTTATGATTACAGCACAAACATGCCATACATATAGGAGAAAACAATACCTCTTGTACTCTCAGCAAGCTTCCGCCTATTTTTCTGGCTGTTTTCCTGATTTTCAGCTATTCTGAGTCCTTGTTCATCAAGCACACTTTTCTCTTTTTCCAGATCAAATTCTGCAAAAGAGAAAAAAAGACATAAAGGAAATTAATACTCATCCCAAGAACAATTAGTTTCCTATTTGATTATACCAGAACATAGTCATGCATATTGCACAAGAATAAATGTTATTACTAATATATTTTTTACATTATACTTCTGAAGTATAAATACATATTTTTTTTTATAAATGATTTAATATAAAAAAGGAAATAAACATAAGGTGAAACTAAAAATACCATATATTGTAGAATTCACTAAGAATTCAAATCTCATCAATCACTAATTAGATGTTACTGATTCTATTTATAATTCTATCATAAATAAGAATTATATAAGCGCAATTTAATAATACAAAACAGTCTAAACCGATAAAAATTCTTTTCCTAATTATTTTTGTTGGAACCATCACAGATGCAGACGGAAAAAATTGGAGAATATTGAAAATTTGCAGTACTTGACTCATCTTTCACACTTTCTCCTTCCAAAACTATCCAATTTTCTGGAAGATTGATTTTTTTTTTTTGAACATGGATAGAAATGGCAACCTCTTCTGATTTCGTGTCTCATTTTTCTCTCCCACCCTCAGAAAAAGAGTAAAAAATCAAACTAAAAGCAGTTAAGATTTTCAACAAAAAATGCAGCCTGATTAGTTAACATCTAAATATAACTCCAATGGAAATGGTTGAACAAAACAAAATTAACACTTAAAGAAGAATAATTCCGAATGAAGCTAAACTTGATGATACCTTTCCAGAAATTGGAGACAACGGAGACAGGAGAAGAGGAAGGATTGGTTTTGTCGCCGTCGGATCCGCCTTGCGGAGCATCCATTTTTTGGGAATTCGGATCTCGCCAAATGCTAGGGTTTTAGGTTGGTTGAAAATGGATTGTAAGGATTTGAATTAATTCCAATATTTCAAGTAGCGGTAAGGAGAGTAATAAGATCGAGAATGAGTTAGGATATATTTGGATGATTCGTAGATCTGTAAAAGCCTTGAACCGAATTGGTGGATCTTTAAAGTTTCTTTCAGAACAAAACTTAAATAAAATAAAAATAAATAGCTTTCTCCTTTCAGTTTTCGGTTGAGTTGCGGTTTCAAGCTTACTAGATTTGGTTAAACGCTTAGGGTTAATTTGATCGGTTCCGGTAAAATTGAAAATAGTAATGGTGATGAGATCGCTTAATTTATAAGATCACTTAATTTGCTAGTGATGGGATTGAATATTTTAAGGATAAAATTAAATTTTATGTTTCAATGTGTGTTTATATTTAAGGATTTAGGGCGTAAATGAGATTTGGTATTTGGTCGATATTTGAATTTGATTTATAACTACTGAGTTGAATTTGAGCTATTAATTGAGTCAAATTCGAGATTAGTAATCCTTAAACTCGAACGGTTTGCAAGTTTCATCAAGTTTTTTTATTTTTTTATATTATTAAATTACATTACTATCATTAATATATATTATTAACCGTAAACTTAATTATTGAGTCGGGCTTGAGTTTGAGCTTGAATACAAAAATTAATAAACAAGTTTAATCAATTATATATCTAAGCTTAACTCAAGCCCAAAAGTAGATGTTCAATCGAGCTCGAGCCAATTATCGAGCTCTAAATTTCGAGTTGAACTCAAGCTCAAGCTTGACAGTATTTGTGCTTAGCTCAGGTCAATTACACCCTTATAGAGTACAAAATGACTTTTATAAGGTGAGAATATAAAATTAGGGCTTAACTCAAAAATTGATACCTAAATTATACTTTTTTATCTTGTTATTTAAATTTCTTAAGTAAATTACATAAATGATCTTCCAACTATTAGTAAGTTTATAGCTAGACCATCTAACTTTTAAAAATTACAAAATGATCACTCAAATTATCACTTTTGTTTTTATGAGTCCAATTTGGTTAAATCACTAAGAGTTTGATGACGTGGCTATTAATGAATGACGTGGAATTTTTATCATTAATTCTTTTACACATAATATCCATGTCATTTTAAAGGTTATATAAATCAACAAGAAAAATATTAAAACCCAAAACTAACTGTTTTGGGTGCTTTAAAATCCTAAAAAATTGAAGCAGCAGCTTCAAATTCTTCCATTGTAAAGAAAGATGGTTTATGGTGGAAATTATAAGAAAAAAGATCCAGAATTGAAAACGGAATGAATGACTTTTTACCTATTTTCGTAATAACTCTATTTTAGTTGTGTCAAAAAATATGGTTTTAAAATCTCATTTTCGTAAATTGGGTCTGTAAGGGCGAAATATAAAGATTTATAAAGTTAGTATGAAAATATATTAAACTTTGGTTAACTTAGAAAACAGTTAATTAAAGCTCAGGGACTAAATTGTAATAGTCTAATCACTATTGAATTTTATTTTCAAAAAAGGTTAAGATCCTAGATAATAATTATCCAAAGGGCAAAATGTAACACCCCTTACACATGTCCAAGGCCGGGACAGGATACGAGGCATTACCGAACTTAAACATACACAATCACATAAAATCAGGCCATAAAATTTCATTCAAATCAAAGACATCCATACATATGTATAACGTCCCTTAAACGAGCTTACGACGCCCTAAACACGCATTGGAGATGATTCGGGATTAAACCGGAAACTTTGAAAACTTCTGGGAAAACTTAGAAAATTTCATCATGAAACAGGGTCACACGCCCATGTGGGTAGGCCGTGTGGTCACTGACGCCCGTGTGGCTTGAGACACGCCCATGTCCTCAGCCCGTGTAACTCTCTATTTATGACGTCATCACCAAAGTAGGGGCACAGGCCAAAGTACACGCCCATGGGGCAGGCCGTGTGTGCCTGTGTGTCTATTCGTGTGGACAAATGCTTGGCTATTTTCCAAGTCATTTTGCCACCCTCACAACACATGCACACTTACATATCTCAATTGCATCCAACATGGCATAAATGAACACTTAATAATCGTAAATATGGCTTATGCTTGACATTCTCATAACAACTTATGCATACACAAGGCATCATACTTTATCAAGATTAATCATAACAACTTTCATACTGAGATTATCATTAATACATTTTCACGTTTCACGCTTATGCTATAATCTATCCATATGCCAATTATGAAAAAATCATCATCGAGTACTTAATTCGTATGCACACATTCATCCATATCAAACAACAAGATCACACCATAAAACATTGGCAAATACACATGAATAATCATATGATCAGCATAAGCCATCATTCATGGCTATATATAAATTAGACTATAACCATTATAGGCCAACACATTTGGCCACATTAGCATTGACATAATTACAAAGATAGAGCCCCTATACATGCCATAGACTTAAGTATTTGAATACTTATACCCCAAATGATAGCTTGATAGTGTGATTGAATCTCAGGCGATCTCCAACCCGAGCTAGCTATATAAACCTATAAGAGATGAAAAGGGAGGGGGTAAGCTATAAAGCTTAGTAAGTTCATATGAGAATAATAAGCAATTTATTAATATGCTTTTACCAAATTCTTACAGCATGTTCTCAAGGTATCACAATTATAATTGCATATTATTCCACTATTTCTTCAAATTCCAGTCAAGCTGTCTACTCGAGTCATAGTCGCTAAATTATTTATTTCTAGAGCTATGGAGCTCCAAATTAAGATCCGTTAATTTTACCTGAAACTAGACTCACATATACTCTTACCATACAATTTACATAAATTTTGGTTTATCTAATAAGAACAGTTTATTCTTCAAAGTTACCCATTTTTCGCTGTTTGACAGTTCCGACCCCTCTTCACTAAAAATTAATTATATCCTCATACAACATTTGAATAATGTTCTCATTTGTTTCTTTAGAAAATAAACTCAACAAAGGTTCTAAGAATATAAACTAAAACCCCTAATTATTTTTGTACAATTTTTAATGATTTTCCAAAATCAGAATAGGGGATTCTGAGATCATTCTAACCCTATCTCACGAAAATTCAAATATCTCATAATCTGAAATTCTTTTACGTACACCGTTTCTTCTATGTAAAAATAGACTCAATAAGCTCTAATTTCATATTTTATTCATCCTCTAATCAATTTCCACAATGTTTTGTGAATTTTCAAGGTTGGACTACAGCTACTGTCAAAAACAGTTTTAGTACAAAAATGATGATAACTAAGCTCATCACACCTTCACTAATCATTTCAACCATCAGGGTATAAATACATATTTATACAACATAAGCATGAACCCATAATCACAAGGTCATCACAAAATCATTCTCATAAACATGACTTACTTATTTACTTCGTTACAAAGATGCATCATAACTCATGTACATACCTATATCGATCCTTACCATTTCATACACACATGTAATGCCGTTGCATCTTCGATGTCTCGCACACTAAGTGGCATACTCAATATCTCGCACACCAAGTGCCATTCTTAATTTTTTGCACGCTAAGTTCCATATACATATATAGCCGAAGCTATCTCCAATCGCACACCAAGTGCCACATTTAGCCGAAGCTATTTTGAACCGCACACTAAGTGCCATTTTTTTAGCCAATATGTCGTTAAACATAACAATAGTCACGTATACAAAATTTTTATAATATCAAAGTATTAAAAGCATAAATTTAACAATGCTTATTACATACAAACTTACCTCGATCGTTAAAACGATGAAACGGATCAATTAATCCGGTACTTTATTTTTCCCCCGTTCTAGATCCAATTCTCGATTATCTCAATCTATTAATATCAAATTTTACTTATTTAATCAAAATTTCATTCAATTTAACACAATTTACACATTTTGGCAAAATTACATTTTTGCCCCTATTATTTTACATTTTTGCAATTTAGTCATTATCACTTAAAATCACCATTTCATGAAATTAAACACAAACCCAAGCTAGCCAAATTTTCCATATATTACTTCAGCCCATATTTTCAATTTATTTCATATTTTAACCACTAAATTTCCACCTTATATAATTTGGTCCAAAATTGACATTTTTACTCAAAATCACTTTATAAAACTTGTTAATCTAACACCAATGATTTATTTTCCATCATCAACACTCAAAAACATCAAGCTATCATCAATGGCAACTCACAAATTCATCAGCAAATTCAAAAATTAGGGTACGGGCTAGCTAGAACACGAAGCAACGATCACAAAAACATAAAAATAATAAAAAACCGAGCTCAAAACACTTACAAATTGAGCCATGAAGATGCCGAACCCTAAAACACAACCATGGCTATTTATTTTCTCTATATTCGGTGGAAGATGAAGAAATATAACATGGTTTTGGCTTTTATTTTATTTATTATTAACTTTAATTACCTATTTACCTCTTTACCCTTTAAAAATATTACTAAATACACCGAATGCCACCCCACTAACCTCCACTATCTCATAAATGGGCTATTTACCACATAAGGACCTTCTCTATTTAATTCCATAGCCATTTATTACTTTTAACTTATAGAATTTAACTTTTACACTTTACGCGACTTAGTCCTTTTTACCGAATTAACCACTCAAACGGTAAAATTTCTTTACAAAGTTTTCACACGAACATTATATCATACTATAAACCTTATCAAAATAATAAAATAAACATTTTTGACTTCAAATTTGTGGTCCCAAAACCACTATTCCGATCTGACCTAAAAACGGGTTGTTACAACTCTCCCTTCCTTTAGGGATTTTGTCCCCGAAAATCTTACCAGAAGAAGTTGCATCCATATCTTATGAACCACTTCACTAATTTCTCAGGGTTACAAATCGATTTCAACCTCGTATACCTTTTTCCTATAGCCTTTGAACTTTAACCCACAGTGCTGGAGCATATTGTTAAAATTTTGAATTACTCACTCAGAACACATAGCTCAGCTGATCTGTCAAATAGGAACTTTGTATATACTATATCAATCATGCGGATTTTTGGCCAAATGATTATCCACAATACAAATAACATCTCTTTTATTGGTGATAATGACAACCCCAATACGAAGTATATAGTGACTCTATCTCTTTATCACACCTTTACCATCACTGACTGTATTAGACCTGAATACACTTGATCTTCAGATTAAACCTTTTGACAATTCAACATCTGAGCATAGAATTAGAAATATCGGGTTTCATACCCGTACACCAAAACATTTACTTCATATAACTGTACATTTTGTTACTCTCAGATGAATAGACGAGCTACTATTGAGCCTCATACAAAAACTTCTGAAATTTGGAATCGAAAGTCGTTTCACATTGTACCGGATTAGCTTGCAATTCACTGACATGTTTCTGAGTTTTTCAAACTCGCAAGGAAAACATCACTTTAGCATTTTATTTAGCTAACATCATACCATCATCAAATAAGATCAATGAAGTAATCACTCGCACAAAATAAGTAAAGATCTTTCCATTCGGCATCTATAAATATCTGTTTTCTTAGAGATTAATCAACAACTATTTAGAGTCTTTCAATATCTCAAATCATTGATACTATCTTAATTTTAGATCTTTTTCAGTAACATTAGATACTTTAATCCATTAAGATTCAGGAAGCATATGACATTTTTCGATCGAACACATGATATCATCGAATTCACAACACAGACATAAAAGTGGTCGTCTTTAAATTACTAATTGAACAATTCTCTTTTATTGTGACTTTAACCATCTAGAAGTACAAATTGCTTCTTTAGATTCTCATAATGAAACATATTCCAATCAGTTCAATAGTACATTACTAAAAATCATAAATTCTTTACTTAATCCAAACTGAACTCAGCACTAAAGCTTTAATTAATAATACTTTCAACTATTTCCAACTTTGCTAACTTGCATCGATCATTCAACTTTCACGAACATGATAATCTCATTAACTAGAACAACTTTAACTCATAACAACATCATTCTGTTAGAACAATCCAATAAGCATAGTTCTGTATCATACTCTCGAGAATATAATTTCTTTATTCAGATTATCCGTCTATTTATATACTCGTGATTACACAAAAATTCATACACAAAAATTCATTACCATACCAGAGAATCCTTTAAATACACATAACTCAATTCACATCTCAACAAATCAGTTCACGTCAATATAAACAACTGAGTTGATTTCTACTATCAAATAATAACATATCAAGGTACTTTTTTTTTCATTCTGCTACTACAACCCAAGTACATGCACTCGTTCATAATTCCCTTATCATGCAAATCAAAGATCTCACAACCATATTAGCTCAAGGAAACGAAAATATTTTGATTAAACTCACTAACCTTAGTCAAGCTTACCCGAGAAAAGAAAACCACTACACATTTCAAGCTTGGGTTTCCATCATTTATGCCTTTGCCAATGATAATTCTTTACATTGAAAATCAGAGAAATCCAGATACTAGAATTTTCCACATCCCTAATATCGAATCCAGAAATACCATCACAATAAACATAATCATCACAGATAAAAAATGTAACACCACAGTATTCTAGTCATTAATGAAAACCAATTCGGAGGAAATTTCAGCAAACATATCTTTAGACCCCATACTTGATTGAGTCAAATAGCCGAGACTAATTTTCTTTTTTACCCATAACATTACATAATCCGTATAATCCTTAAAACATTCTGATATTTCACCCAAACTATTTTTAGTTTCCAAATTATTCTCATCTCTATATGCATTACTAATTATTTCACCACCGAACTCTTTAGTTTTCACACTTATGAACTTATTCGACATAATTCTCGTAAATTTTTCGTCACAAAAGGAACACTGGTAATGGGGATTTGTAAAGCCTCTAACTTGACTCTCATAAATACACATATATGACTCAACATTCTTCTCAATATAATATCATCATAATCACATAATTCACCCCAAGCAAATTAACATACTTATTTATTTTACAAATGTTTTTGTCATCCACAATTTCAAACAGCAAATTTACTTACTTGACTATCTAATTAAATTTCAACATTTAACTTCAATTTTACTTACCAACATTTGTCAAATTAGAGAATGTCTTACGGGTTTGAGTACATCGTTTACTTGATACCATAGTCCAACTATGGTCTTACACAGAGTCTCACATCGATACCATGTCCCAGACATGGTCTTATAGAAATTACATATCGATGCCGCAGCCCAGACACGGTCTTACATGAAATCTCATACCGAAGCCTTATCCCAGATATGGTCTTACATATAATCTCATACCGATGCCGATGCCGTATCCCAGATATGGTCTTACACAAGATCTCATATCGATGCTGATGCCATATCCCAAATATGGTCTTACACAGGATCTCATATCAATGCCATGTCCCAGGCATGGTCTTACATGTATCACAATGCCATAGCCCAGCTATGGTCTTACATGTCATCATGATGCCATAGCCCAGCTATGGTTTTACACGTATCACAATGCCATAGCCCAGCTATGGTCTTACATGTCATCACGATGCCATAGTCCAACTATGGTATTACACGTATCACAATGCCATAGCCCAGCTATGGTTTTACATGTCATCACGATACCAAAGCCCAGCATCACGATACCAAAGCCCAGCTATGGTCTTACACGCTATTACGATGCCATAGCCCAGCAATGGTCTTACACATACCACATGTATTACCATGGTCCAACCATAGTCTTATCCGTCAATTCATCATCGAACGATCGTACTCATTTCCTGCGTTCTACTCAATTTGATCTTCCAACTCAATTTCATATTATCATATTATTTATGATTCCATATCAAAACCATAAAACATAACATTATAATACCTTTAATTTAGCAATTTAAACATAAGAGTCAACCATATGAACATACTGATTATACATTATTCGATAAGTGTAAATAAACACATATTCCGTCAATTTGACTAAATTAGCTTATCATATTCACTTAATCAGATAGGTTGGGCACATAACATCATATGAATACCAACACACATAGATAAGCTTATCACAACATAAACTTCCATTTCATTCCACGTTTCCACATTTCTCAACTTATAGTTATCTCATTTCGTATATTAACACATACATATCATGAACTTATATGCATACCTTTCTAAATTTCGACACATTATAGGCACATTTCAATCATCTCAATATCATTTTCAGCATTATCGAAAAATAGCTCGGTTGGAGGTCATCTCTGTCTTACAAAACAACTTCGTTAGAGCCTGGAGATGCCACGCTATCAATAGTAGTAATATGACATGTATAGCTAGACTCACATATGCTAGGTTATTCCGAGAATCGACTAAACCATAGCTTTAATACCACTAAATGTAACACCCCTTACCCATGTCCGAGACCAAGACAGGATACGAGGCATTACCGGACTTAAACATACATAATCACATAAAATCGGGCCATAAAATTTCATTCAAATCAAAAACATCCATACATATGTATAACGTTCCTCAAACGGGCTTACGAGGCCCTAAACAGGCATTGAAGATGATTTGAGACTAAACCAAACACTTTGAAAACTTTTGGGAAAACTTAGAAAATTTCATCATGAAATAGGGTCACACGCCCGTGTGGGTAGGCCGTGTGGTCACAGACGCCCATGTGGCTTGAGACACGCCCATGTCCTCAGCCCGTGTAACTCTTTATTTATGACGTCATCACCAAAGTAGGGGCACAGGCCAAAGTACACGCCCATGGGGCAGGCCGTGTGTGCCCGTGTGTCTACTCGTGTGGACAAACGCTAGGCTATTTCCCAAGCTATTTTGCCACCCTCACAACATATGCACACTCACAAATCTCAATGGCATCCAACATGGCATAAATGAACACTTAATAATCGTAAATATCGCTTATGCTTGACATTCTCATAAAAACTTACGCATACACAAGGCATCATACTTTATCAAGATTAATCATAACAACTTTCATACCGAGATTATCATTAATACATTTTCACATTTCACACTTATGCTATAATCTATCCATATGCCAATTATGCCAAAATCATCATCGAGTACTTAAGTCGTATACACACATTCATCCATATCAAACAACATGATCACACCATAAAACATTGGCAAATACACATGAATAATCATATGATCAGCATAAGCCATCATTCATGGCTATATATAAATTAGACTATAACCATTATAGGCCAACACATTTGGACACATTAGCATTGACATAATTACAAAGATAGAGCCCCTATACATGCCATAGACTTAAGTATTTGAATCCTTATACCCCAAATGATAGCTTGATAGTGTGATTGAATCTCTGGTGATCTCCAACCCGAGCTAGCTATATAAACCTATAAGAGATGAAAATGGAGGGGGTATGCTATAAAGCTTAGTAAGTTCATATGAGAATAATAAGCAATTTATTAATATGATTTTACCAAATTCTTACAACATGTTCTCAAGGTATCACAATTATAATTGCATATTATTCCACTATTTGTTCAAATTCTAGTCAAGCTGTCTACTCGAGTCATAGTCACTAAATTATTTATTTCTAGAGAAATGGAGCTCCAAATTAAGATCCGTTAATTTTACCTGAAACTAGACTCATATATCTTCTTACCATAAAATTTATATAATTTTTGGTTTAGCTAATAACTACAGTTTATTCTTCAAAGTTACCCCTTTTTCACTGTTTGACAGTTCTGACCCCTCTTCACTAAAAATTAATTATATCCTCATATAGAATTTTAATGATGTTATAATTTATTTATTTAGAAAATAGACTCATCAAAAGTTCTAATAATATAAACTATAACCCCTAATTATTTTTGTACAATTTTTAATGATTTTCCAAAATCAGAACAGGGGATTTCGAGATCATTCTGACCCTATCTCACAAAAATTCAAATATCTCATAATCTGAATTTCTTTTACGTACACCGTTTCTTCTATGTAAAAATAAACTCAATAAGATCTAATTTCATATTTATTCATCCTCTAAATCAATTTCCACAATTTTTTGTCAATTTTCAAAGTTGGACTACAGCTACTGTTAAAAACAATTTTAGTACAAAAATGATGATAACTAAGCTCATCACACCTTCACTAATCATTTCAACCATCATGGTATAAATAAATATTTATACAACATAAGCATGAACCCAAAATCACAAGGTCATCACAAAATCATTCTCATAAACGTGACTTACTTATTTACTTCGTTACAAAGATGCATCATAACTCATGTACATACCTGTATCGATCCTTACCATTTCATACATACATGTAATGCTGTTGCATCTTTGATGTCTCGCACACTAAGTGTCATACTCAATATCTCGCACACCAAGTGCCATTCTTAATGTTTTGCACACTAAGTGCCATATACATATATAGCTGAAGCTATCTCCAATCGCACACCAAGTGCCACATTTAGCCGAAGCTATTTCGAACCGCACACTAAGTACCATTTTTTTTAGCCGATATGTCATTAAACATAACAATAGTCACGTATATACAATTTGTATAATATCAAAGTATTAAAGGCATAAATTTAACAACACTTATTACATACAAACTTACCTCGATCGATTAAATGACGGAACGGATCAATTAGTCCGGTACTTTGTTTTTCCCCCGTTCTAGATCCAATTCTCGATTATCTCAATCTATATAATATCAAAATTTATATAATATCAAAATTTACTTATTTAATCAACATTTCATTCAATTTAACACAATTTACACATTTTGGCAAAATTATATTTCTGCCCCTATTATTTCACATTTTTGCAATTTAGTCATTATCACTTGAAATCATAATTTCATGAAATTAAACACAAACCCAAGCTAGTCGAATTTTCCATATATTACTATCAGCCCATATTTTCAATTTATTTCTTATTTTAACCACTAAATTTCCACCCTATATAATTTGGTCCAAAATTGACATTTTTACTCAAAATCACTTTATAAAACTTGTTAATCTAACAACAATGATTTATTTTCCATCATCAACACTCAAAAACATCAAGCTATCATCAATGGCAACTCACAAATTCATTAACAAATTCAGAAATTAGGGTACGGGCTAGCTAGAACACGAAGCAACGATCACAAAAACACAAAAATCATCAAAAACCGAGCTCAAAACACTTACAAATTAAGCCATGAAGATGCCGAACCCTAAAACACAACCATGGCTATTTCTTTTCTCTATATTCGGTGGAATATGAAGAAATATAACATGGTTTTGGCTTTTATTTTATTTATTATTAACTTTAATTACCTATTTACCTTTTTACCCTTTAAAAATATTACTAAATACACCAAATGCCACTCCACTAACCTCCACTATCTCATAAATGGGATATTTACCACATAAGGACCTTTTCTATTTACTTTCATAGCCATTTAATACTTTTAACTTATAGAATTCAACTTTTACACTTTACGCGATTTTATCCTTTTTACCGAATTAACAACTCAAATGGTAAAATTTCTTTACAAAATTTTCACACGAACGTGATATCATACTGTAAACCTTATCAAAATAATAAAATAAATATTTTTGACTTTGGATTTGTGGTCCCGAAACCACTGTTCCGATCTGACTCAAAAACGGGCTGTTATACAAAATGATTATTTAATCTTTATTCAACATAGGTTAGTGGATGATGATGCTTGTTTTCACTTAATTAATCTTATAGCTAATTAGTATAATAAAACCTTAATTAAGTTAACCGAACAAACTTAATTATTAACTAAGTATGATATATATATTAGCATAGTAGAATTCGACCGAACTTTGAAGAATGAAGAAAGAAAAAAGAAAAAAGAAAAAGCCTTAAGCTTTCAACAACATTCAGCCACAAATTTGCAAAGGTAACCAAGCCTTTTTCTTATAATTTTTATATATTTATGATCATTGAAGGTTGATTTAGCTAGCCTTTGTATCAATTTGTTCAATTGCTAAGTTTTTAGCAAGTTGACATTATAGAGAAATTGATGAATTAGGCTTGAATTTGATAGTTATTAAGCTTAGATCATGATAAGGAACAAATTGTAAGGTTAATTAAGCTTGTTAACTTTGTAACATTAGAGACTAAATTGAATAAATTGAAACACATGTCATAAGATTATGCGATAAATAAAAAATATAGAGTTCCTAATGAAAGAATATGAAATCAGATTTTGATCTAATGTTAGATATCGAAAAATATGCATATTTCGAGTATAGGGACTATATTGAATAAGATGAAAAATATGAGTGGCTATGTATTTGAATGTGAATTGAGTATAAACTTGTAACAACATGGTCTCTAGTAGTGTTAGAAATGACAGTTTTGAGACCCTATTTCTATAAACTGAGCTCGTAAATATTTAATGAATATATTTAGGAACTTATTATATAGATAAACTGAATCTTGGATAAATAATTTAGTTGAAATTGTGTTTAATTAGGGCTCAGGGACTAAATTGTAAAGTTTAATTACTATAGAATTTTAATTAGAAAATCAATTGAGGACTTAAGTTGCAATTAACCAAAAGATTAAAATAGCAATTAGACCATGATAATTATATGCTAATGGATGGTTGGATTAAAGGGACCGTTAGTTTAGTTAAATTAACATTTGTTAAACTAAACCATGTTTAATTAATCTGAATTGTATATATAAGTTAGTGGAAGAAAGATGAATAGCTTCATCTTCTTCCTCGTTTGCACAAAACAAAAGAAAAAAAAACACCTAAGGGAGTTGAAGCTTTCGGCCAAAAATTTATAAGTGCAATTTAATTATTTTCTTATAATTTTTATGTTTTTGAAGTCATGGGAGCTTGATTTAGCTAGCCCATGTACCAATTTGTAAAATTGTTAAAGTTTTAAGAAGTTTCTATTATTGATTTCGTAAAGTTTTAGGTGTTAAATTGATATATTTTAAGCTTAGTTTGAGAAAATGACTAAATTGTAAAGCTTTATTGATAGTTTCATACATTAGGGACCAAACTGACTAAATTGAAAAATTGACTATATAAATAAGAAATAGGGGCTCGCTAATGAGTAATAGTGAAATCAAAATTCAATTTGAAGCTTTAAATTGGAAGTTAGGTTAGTCCCGGTTATAGAGACTAAATTGAATAAATTGTAAAATTTGCATAAATTTATAATTGATTGTGAATTGGCTTAATATTGATAGTGTTGTATGCTTATGTTAATCTATAGTTAACATCGACCTGGATTCGTCAAAAGGGAAAGGAAAATCCAAAGCTATCGACGAATAGCTCGAAATTTTTGGTTTGTAATTCTATGATTCGGGAACCATTTATTTTCTGCATATTTATACATTCTGCATTATGTGGAGTTAGAGGTGATTTCTTGATGATTGCTTGAGCTGAATTGATATGATTTAGATTGAATATCAAAGTAGGGACTAATTTGTATAAAATAAAAAAACTTTATGACTTACTTGATATGTGGAATTGGTATGAATTTGAGTTGAAATATGTTATATTATGTGTTGAATTGATGATTTGACGATGAAATTAGTATGATAAAGCATGAATCGAATAATATAATGAAGTTGAACTTGGTTACCTTGTTAGCTGTTCGAACTGAGTCAGATATAGTTGGCATGCCATAAGGTCAAAGTACTAAGTAAAACCATCATTTCCGGGCAATCTACGATGGTAAATATTATGCATTGAGTCATCGTTGTTAGGCAATACGGGGTGACAGGTTAATCGAGTTGAGAAAACCATTATTGTTGGATAATCCGGGATGGTATTATATATCATTATAACATCATCATTACGAAGCAACCAGGGATGATAGATCCTTGTATCCGTACAGAGTCCGTGTTTGGTTAATAGGGTTAAAAATACAAGAATTGGTTAAATGGTAATGAAATGTAATGGAAATATGAGTTGTGATACTATTTGATTTGAGTTGAAAACAAGTCTTGAGGGCCAAATATGTATGAAAGAGCTATTAGGCTCCAAAATTATTAAATTATTTAAGTGAAATGGGACTTATAAACTTAAAATTGATCCTAATGTATGAATAAGTGTCATTATACATGAACAAATGTAGAAATGAACTAAATGCTAATAATTTGAGTATTATATGAGAAGTTAATATGTAGGTACAAAGAATTGGTATAATGTTATGAATAAAAGCATAAATATATCAAAGTGAAAGTATTTTTCATGTGTTGGCATAAGTTAGACTATAAATTGAACATATGCATTTGCATGAATTTTTAGACTATAAATTGAACATATGCATTTGCATGAATTTGTTTATATTGATTTGAATTGTAGAAATTACCACTAAATGATTTGTTAAATGTACGGTTTTTTTTCATGCGTAGGATAGGTTCAGTTCGAGTTTCTTGAGCATCAACTTCAACATTCAATTAACAATCCTGGACTCAACAACGTTTGTTCGACTATGGCTTTTGTTATTAGTTGGCATGCACCTAATAGGTTAAGTCATGTTGGTTTGGTACTTTAAGAATGATATATGCTTACTTTGAATGTATATATATACTCTTTTGATTTCAAATGTTGATGTATGTATTGGTTTACCTTATTAGTAGTTACAAATGGTTAATAATTTTAGTTGAAATGATATAATGCTAGATATGTTAATGATTCTAATGATATTGGTGTGAATGCTTGAGTTAGATTAAATTGCACTAGGGATTAGTTTTATTGAAATGGAACATTTTCATATTAAGAGTAGAGTGTATATATATAATTACGTCATGAAGTGATGTTAAAAAAGTGCATATGATAGTTGAATGTCATTTAAATATGTTTTGTTTTGGTTTGGAATAGATTGCAGGTCAAGACCCTTAGAAATTGCAGAAACAGTATGTGACGTCACGACGTCAAATCTACCACATCACGACGAGAAATGACCTATAATGTCACAACGAGACGAGGAATCCTTTTGTCTCGATAAGGCCAAAGCAGTAAGTGGCGTTGTGACGTCAAGTGGCCTGACGTTATGACTTGACAAACTGTTTGATGACGCCACGATGTCAAAGTGACGACGTCATGATGTGAACCTTAAATTTTGATTTTTTTATGATTCAGTCCTAATTCGATCTTGAGTTAACTATAAAGCTTTTGTAAGCTTATATAAGACCCGCGAATGATTATTTATTGTATTTTTTACGTATAATTCTTATGGTTGTATGCTTTATGATGTGAGTTCTTGTAACACCCTTACCCAACCCGAATGCCTAGTCTGAATGTGGAGTGCTAAAAATGAACCGATTTGGTCCTAACCACTAATTTAAAATTTAACTATTTTAAAGTTCAAAAGCTTGTCAAAAGATTTTTTTGGTTTTCAGGCCGCATATAACCTTAGCAACAAAAACCTGAAGCTTACACAACTTATGAAGGAATTCCAATCCTATGAGTTGATGTCGAACAACGGTCAGCAGGTCCGAAGAGCAGAAGCGAATATAGTCATTGCTTCTTCCTTAAAAGGGAAGGGAAAATGCATTAAGAAAGGTAAGGCTAAGGTCTCTGGGCCACCACAATTGGAAAGGAAGATAAGCAAAAAGCCTAAAGATTGTGTTTATTATTTAACTGTCAAATTAAATTAATTCAATAATTAATATAATTCTCATGACAGTTAAATTTAATACCAACTGTGTTTAGACTCTGTTCGTTTCAATCATAAGGTGTGACCTGTAGGCTCATGTAACATTGGAAGTAATACTAGAACACTTCTAACATTACAAGAAATGAGTGAAATCTAGCAATGCATCATCGCTACCCAAGTTACAAGAAGTTGTGGTTCGACATAACCTTTCTGTGATAAATTTTCATGTATTATATCCGTTTGTCCTTTATATCTAGATTGGACAGAAGTCATGGAATAGTCATAGTTGCAAAGTCCAATCTCATGTTTCTTGATACCTAAAGTAGACTACAATAAACAAATAAGTGTAATATCTTATATTAACTTATTTGAGCATGGTCATTGTAACAACCCATTTTTTAGTGAAATCGGAACAGTGGTTTCGGGACCACAAATCTGACCCAAAAATAAAGTTTATTTTTATTTTATTATATGGTTCGTATTATGATAGACATGTCGTGTGAAAATTTTGATACGAAAATTTTATCGATTAAGTGTTTAATTACGGGAAGGACCAAATCACATAAAATGAAAAAGTTGAATTCTAGTAGCTAGAAGGATCAAATAGCTATGGAATTTAAAACTTAAGGTCCTTATATGGTAATTAGACCATTAATAAAAAGTTAGTAGATATTTTTGGATGATTCATCCATGGAAAATTAGAAAAAGGCTAGGGACTAAATTGTAAACCAAAATTGTAACGCCCCGAATTTTGGGCCAAGAAGTTTTGGGTTTTGTGGTTAGGGATAGAGAGATCGAGGTGCAATTATGTTTGGTAGCGCTGTTAAATGACAAAATAGGCCTACTAGGCTGGTGGTTGAGTGAGTGTTAGTGAACCTCAAGGTTGTGGATTCGAGTCTTATGAGTGAATTTTAGAAACATTTTATTTTGCATGGCTTAAAGAAAGTATTCTAGCTATTCATTTATTTAATATATAGGCTTTTTATTTTATTTTATTTATTGCGAATTGCTATTTTGCTTTGCATGTTCTTTTCCTCTGCCTTTTCTAGGCTTTCCTTCTTTTGTTCGTCTCTGTTTTAGAATACAATTTTAACTGCGGATTTTGGAACTTTGCTCCCCAGTCATCTTCTTCACCGTTGAAACAAGTGTGGGATTAGAAACATTTTCTTCTCATTATCTTTTTTACAAAATTTCTATTTTTCATATTTTTTTTATGTGTTAACCTGAAGATTTTGGGTTCTAGATATTAGAAGTGAGGAGAAACTGCCACTTTCTGATATATGTTGATAGGGCAAAGGTTAGGGAAGGTTCTGGTGGCTGAAATGGAAATTTTGAGGCTGTGGCAGGGTGGTTTCATGATCACCCCGGCACATGCCCGTGTGGATTTGGGAACTAGGGTTTCCGAGCCAAATTGGGTGCCATACGGCCTAGCCACACTGTCGTGTGGTTGATTTAGGGATTTTGTCAGAATTCACACGGCCGTGTCCCTTGGGCACATGGAAGTGTGAGTTTGGGAATTACGGATTTGAGATTTGGAGTCACATGGCCTGCCACACAACCGTGTGGCTGATTTAGGGATTTAGGGATCCCACAGAGGTGGGTGTTTCGAAACACACGGCCATGTCAGGTGGGCACACGGGCGTGTAAGACCTTCACATGGCTGTGTCTCCCCTCTACCTTATTTTAGCAAATTTGGACAGTGAGTTACACGGCCTGTTCACATGGCCGTGTCCCTGCTTCACACGAGCGTGTGCCTCTGTCACACGGCCGTGTGCTACCATTCACAAGGGTGTTTTGGACCCCCACACGGTCTGGATTGCTCCACATGGCTAGAGCACATGGGCATGTTGCCTTATCTTGCCAAATAATGATTTTAAATAAAAAATTTAAGTGTAATCGCAACTCTGTGTGTTCCACCCCTCGACTGAGCTTTACTGAGGTTAATTATGGCTCTGATCTGGGCTTGATGTGTGTGTTATTTGTGATTGGTTGTGTGATAAGCTTGATACTAAGCTTGAGTTATGAGTGTGTACAAGTTTAATTCTGGAACTGATTGATTGAAGGTGAGTGTCTGCTTCTGATTAACTATTTGAAACTGGTATTCTGATCATGTACATCTGACTACATACATACATATGTATATACTATTTTTGGGTGGGATTTTAAAGAGAAGGGAGATTTATGAAACTGGCAGCTGATCTGCTGGTTACTGATATCCCCTAATACCCAGAGGGTCGAGGGCAGTCCCAAATACCTAGAGGGTCGTGGACTTTACTGATAACAGTATAGCAGATTACCGCATTGCACTGTACCACATGTATGTTAGCTACGCTACGTACCATTGACTGGACTGGCAATTTTACTGCAACCTATTAGTATAGCAGATTACCACATTGCACTGTACCGCATGTACGTTAGCCACACTACGTACCACTATCTGATCTGGCAGTTTATACTACATGTCTGTACCGCAGATTACCGTATTGCACAGTACAGCTTAGATGCTTGCTTTGCTGCGTAATATATGTGACTGGCAGTTTATCTGCATACTATTAGCCCCAATACCTAGAGGGTCGTGGGTAGTCCCAATTCCCTGAGTGTAACACCCCGAACCCGAGACCGTCGCCGGAGTCGAACACGAGGTGTTAACAGACTTCAAACCACTTATTAAAATTTTTCCAGACAAGCTGTCAATCTGCGTACTAGTCGCTTTAAAAATCATATCTTGAGCTCTGGAACTCAAAATCCAGTTCCATGAATTTTCCCTAAAACTAGACTCATATTCCCATCTACATATTTTTTTCTAGAATTTTTGGTCAGGCCAATTAGTACAGTTTATTAGTCAAAGTCTCCCATGTTACTGGGGTTGACTACACTGACCTTTGCGCATTACGACCTGGATATCTCCCTGTACAGAACTTCCATACTGATGCCGTTTGTTTCTATAGAAACTAGACTCAGAGAGGAATCTATACATATATGGTATGACTCCTAATTATCTCTGGTTAATTTATAATGAATTTCCAAAGTCGGAGCAGGGAATCCAGAAACCGTTCTGGCCCTGTCCCACGAGAACCTGATTATCTCTTAACATACTGTCCATATGATCTTTTCGTTACTTCTATATGAAAATAGACTCATCGAACTTCGATTACATAATTTATTCATCAATTAATTCCACTCCTACTATTTTTAGTGATTTTTCAATCTCATGTCACTGCTGCTGCCAGCATCTGTTACGAAAGCAACTATGCCCACTCCGTGTTTACTCCTTGATCTAACTAATAATTCATCATGCATATCACAAATTATGATCATGACTAACCATGCCAAAGGCTAATCATTGTCAAACTTCCCCCTACTACACTATTGCCATATCATGAATTTTAACACCAAAATAATCAACCATGACGTATGGCATAAAAAGGTCGAATTATCAAGATTTGTGACCTAACGTTATGAATCCAAACCCAACCGAACATTTATGCCATTTTCGCATGGCTAAAAGATTACATACCAAAGTTCAAACACAACATAATAGCCTATACATGCCGAAATGTTCTCCTAAGCCAACTAAGAAGAAAGTACCAAAACTTGCTATCCGGTGTGATGACTTCGATGACGGCCCGACCACGCAAAAAGAGACGAGTCCAAGAAACCTAGAATAGGTGACAAGGAAACACCGAGTGAGTTTATAACTCAGTAAGTCATAAGCAATACACTACCATCCATTAATAACATTATCACAAGAGGAAACAAAATGGAACGAGGCTAGTTACTCCATCCATACCGAACCATACCATAGTTCCTCCGACCTATCGGTTCAATCTCATACCAAATCATGCATTCACATTCCATATACTCATCAATAGAATATTCGAGGCATTTTCATAAATCATTTTATTTTCGTTACAATCATACAACTAAACGGCCTTTCACCCATTCCACGATAAATCTTATGTATGTGACTTCAAGTATATTTGTCACATAGGTTCAACTTACCAAGCTCAACTCCAAATATAAACATAGCACCTATTAGCCATGAACTCAAGATACTTACCCGATCCGCTGTCCGTGATCGACTCAATAGTGTCGCACACTTAGTGTCCATAATGATTCAAGAATATATATTAAGTCCGCACACTCAGTGCTATATAATCAACTCGCACACTTAGTGCTACATAATCAAACTCGCACACTTAGTGCTACATAGTCAACTCGCACACTTAGTGCTACATAGTCAAACTCGCACACTTAGTGCTACATAGTCAATTCGCACACTTAGTGCTGCACAATTTAAACCCGCACACTTAGCGCCAATCTCATGGTCATAAATGTTTATACCCGCACATTTAGTGCCGAGATCAACAACTCAATACATCTCACCTCTTTTCTTTTCATTCCACACTTTCATCATCACATACGTACATGCATATATATATTTATTCATTCCATTCAGCATCATTACATAAACGTTATGACCATTTGAATTAACCAACTATATGCTTAATGACTTACTTTATGTTGGGTAAGACGGTTCCAACTCGGCTACTCGATGATCTTTTCTTTGCCTTTGCTTGATTCTCTCCCTTTGATGTCTTGATCTATAATAAACACATTTAGTAGTTTAATTTTCTTGCTGGATACTTATGTATAATTTAACGGTTTTCACTCCATTTCACAATTATCCTTGTTCAAAATATCAAAACCTTAACCATATTCGATTAATGCTTCAAGGCCGAATGCATTATCGCTATTATGGTAACCTAGTCTTGAGTATTTTTGATTCTAATATACAACATCATGAATCAACTCAACCTTATAACCCAATATTACTCCTTTAATCGGTTATCAAGAGTTAACAAAAATAGCATCACAAACATATACACCTATATGGCCGAATATACCAAATTAAATTTGACCTTACGTATGTGATTACCTATAGTTAATATACATCAAATTTCATACATTTAACCCTTAATTTCCACCACATAACAAGCATAAATCAGGTTTATGGATATACCATG